>NC_081800.1:5455649-5758771 GCF_963082965.1 Carassius carassius | reverse complement strand
TTTGAGACTTAGTCTTTGCAACTTTACAAATCTTCTTTATGCACCAAGAGCTTGTAACACTCCAAAGAGAAAGTAAAACTTGAAATCGCATCATTTGACTGCTTGAAAGTTCGGGATCCTAAACATTAGATCACTTGCATCCAAAGCAGTTATTGTAAATGAAATGATCACAGATAATAGATTTGATGTACTCTGCTTGACTGAAACCTGGCTTAAACCAAATTATTAAATCGGTCTAAATTAGCGTACTCCACCAAGCTACTGTTATAAGGATGAGCCCCGTCAGACTGTTCATGGTGGTGGTGTTGCAACAATATATAGTGATATTCTCAATGTTATTTAGACAGGATCAAGTTTTAACTCGTTTGAAATACTTGATCTTAATGTTACACTGTCAGATATGCAAAATAAATCGCTAGTGTATACCTAGGATAGCAAAGTCCACTAAAGTAGGCAGAGCTTTTTCGCATTTGGCTACCAAACTCTGGAATAGCCTTCCTGATAACGTCCGGTGTACAGACACACTCTCTCTTTGGCCAAGCATTCAAATAACACTAATCTAGATCTAATAATCTCGTATAGCAGATATATCTAATCAAATGCATATTATTGTTCCTTAGCTTGATTCGAACAAATAATTTTTTGCTTGGTTGGAACAGCAGCTATGCTAATTATGTCTCTATTTGTTACTCTGTTTCTGCCACAGATTATGCAAACCCCTCAGAGGACCTCAGATGATGCCAACCATGAAACAACATAAACTACCAAATTTTGCTACAAGTTGGATTGCAACACATAACCATTGCTTTTAATAGTGTACATGGTCTGTTTGATTACGCCATTAACTGAATTTTACATACATTTCTGCCATATGTACATCAATTTGACATACAGTAGTCACCACTGACAAGCTACTACTAAATATATTGTAGAAACTTTTTTTCTGTAAAGCTGCTTTGCAACAATTTGTATCATGAAAAGTGCTGTACAAATACACTTGATTGTGTCCTCATTAAGTGGCAACTGTGCATGTGCAAGAATGCGTAAGGGAACCCCAGAGTATAATGTAAGAGGAAACCTGTTATGAATTGAGCATCAAAAAAGCAAAAAAAAAAAAAACACTGTGAATCAGTTGCCATGTTCAATACAGCAGAAACTTGGAGATCTCGATTCAATGAATTAGAAGTTATTACTTCACCATGTATGAATTAAATGTTGCTACTGACGTTTGAAATGACATCCACTTTTAACATTACAATGCTCATGATAACTTTCGCAAACTCTACAATAAGTAAATCCACTTCACCAGCTAATTACTTTTCAATAGTGATGCTATTGAGCTACAGCAAAAAATAAAAATAAATAAAGTTCAAAGACAGAATTCTAAAGATGGCTATGCACTTGTTTTTCTAATGCACAAGGTCTTTGTGAAGCATGCAGGCTTCATTCTTCATTAACAACAATTTGGGACAAATATCATATTTTTTATATTATTACATAACAATTTAACAGAATGAAAATAATGAAAAACTATGTGGGCATTCCCTAAATCATTGCTGTGCACCGCATACATGAGTGGTACCGGTAAAGCACCATTCAATTCAATTCAGTTCAAGTTTGTTTGTATAGCGCTTTTTACAATACAAATCGTTACAAAGCAACTTTACAGAATATTATGTTTCTACAATATTTAGTAATAGCTTATAAGTGGTGACTGTCAGTTTGTACACGTATGACAGGATTTGTAGAAAAATTAATACAAGACGTAGTCAGCCAGATGATGAGCATTATTAATATTATTAATAATTAATAATTATTATATGATGCATTCACACTTGTAGCAATATTTGTTAGTTCTGTTGTTGATTCAGGGTTAGCATCATCTGAGGTCCTCTGAGGGTCAGCATCATCTCTTCTCAGGTGTTCTGGATCCAGACTGGAGCTTGTGTAAATCCTAGTGGCAAAACAGAAACAAATAGAGACATCATTAGCATAGCTGCTGTTCCAACAAAGTAAAATGAATTAGTTTAACCCAAGCTAAAGAATAAGAATGCACATTTGATCAGATACAACTATACTCACAATTTAAGATACATTATTCAAATGCTTGGCGAAAGAGATGCATTTTTAATCTAGATTTAAACAGAGAGAGTGTGTCTGAACCCCGAACATTATCAAGAAGGCTATTCCAGAGTTTGGGAGCCAAATGTGAAAAAGCTCTACCTCCTTTAGTGGACTTTGCTATCCTAGGAACTACCAAAAGTCCAGCGTTTTGTGACCTTAGGGAGCGTGATGGATTGTAACGTGGTAGAAGGCTAGTTAGGTACGCAGGAGCTAAACCATTTAGGGCCTTATAGGTAAGTAATGATAATTTGTAACTGATACGGAACTTAATAGGTATCCAGTGCAGAGACTTTAAAATTGGGGTAATATGATCATATTTTCTTGACCTGGTAAGGACTCTAGCTGCTGCATTTTGGACGACCTGTAGCTTGTTTATTGACGAAGCAGGACAACCACCTAGAAGTGCATTACAATAGTCCAGTCTAGAGGTCATGAATGCATGAACTAGCTTTTCTGCATCAGAAACAGATAACATGTTTCGTAGCTTGGCAATGTTTCTAAGATGGAAGAATGCAGTTTTTGTGACATGGGAAATATGATTTTTAAAAGACAAGTTGCTGTCTAATATAACACCCAGATTTTTGACTGTAGAAGAAGTAACAGTACATCCGTCTAGTTGCAGATTGTAATCTACAAGATTCTGTGTAGTGTTTTTTGGTCCAATAATTAATATCTCTGTCTTATCTGAATTTAATTGGAGAAAATTATTGGTCATCCAATCTTTTACATTTTTAACACACTCTGTTAGCTTAGATAATTTAGAGGTTTCATCTGGTCTCGTTGAGATATATAGCTGAGTATCATCAGCATAACAGTGGAAGCTAATTCCGTATTTTCTAATAATATTACCAAGGGGCAACATGTTGAATATTGAAAATAGAAGGGGACCTAGGACGGATCCTTGTGGCACTCCATATTTTACTGATGATAAATGAGATGACTCCCCATTTAAGTAAACAAAATGGTAGCGATCGGACAGGTAGGATCTAAACCATCTTAGAGCCTGCCCTTGAATACCTGTATAGTTTTGTAATCGATCTATGAGTATGTCATGATTTATGGTGTCGAACGCAGCACTAAGATCAAGTAAGACTAGAAAGAAGCAGGTCATTTGTAATTTTAACAAGTGCAGTTTCTGTGCTATGGTGGGGCCTGAAACCTGACTGAAATTCTTCATACAGATCATTTTTGTGCAGGAAGGTGCTCAATTGAGCAGACACAACTTTTTCAAAAATTTTTGACATAAATGGAAGATTTGAAATAGGCCTATAATTTGCCAGTTCACTAGGATCTAGTTTTGGTTTCTTAATAAGAGGCTTAATATCCGCCAGCTTGAATGGTTTTGGGACGTGACCTAAAGATAACGACGAGTTAATAATATTGAGAAGCGTTTCTTCGGCTACAGGTAACAACTCTTTCAGTAATTTAGTGGGTACAGGATCTAATAAACATGTTGTTGGTTTAGATACAGTGATAAGTTTATTTAGCTCTTCCTGTCCTATATTTGTAAAGCACTGCAGTTTGTCTTTGGGTGCGATGGATGAAACTGAAGTGTTAGATGCTGTAGAATCTACATTCTCTATTGTATTTCTAATGTTATCTATTTTATCAGTGAAGAAATTCATAAAGTCATTACTATTTAACGTTGGTGGAATATTTGAATCAGGTGGCGTCTGGTAATTTGTTAATTTAGCCACTGTGCTAAATAAAAACCTTGGATTGTTTTGGTTATTTTCTATGAGTTTGTGGATATGCTCTGCCCTAGCTGTTTTTTAGAGCCTGTCTATAGCATTCACTCATCAGTTTCAAAATTCTGTGACATTATTAACCTAAAATGAACATTAAAGCAAATGTTCTGTTTGTAAACATGGAGAGGTAAACGTGGTCAGTGTTTTTTTGATGTTTTTATTTTTGTGTCAAATGTCCACATTCATGCAGCTGCTTTTGGCCCAGAGACATTATATTAGATATGTCTTTGACTTCCATAAATAGCATGAAGTAAATGTGTCATCTGTGTCAGAATGATAATGATTGGCCCAAAGTAGATGTCTTATGTCCGCGTGTTCTGAACTCGTACATGCTCATACCGGTAATCTTGTTCTGTGTTAATATTAGTATTATGAGATCATATCATAGTGTATAGTCTGCGGATGTAATAACAGTTTGTGTGCAGAGGAATACAAGTTTTACTTGGTGTTTTACTGCCACTAGTATTCATTTCAGAAACTGCAGGGAATTGTATTTATAAGTACGCTTCTGGAGTTTTTCAAAAATGTAGGCAGAGGCATGGTTTTCAAATCAGCCTATATTACATATTAATGTACATATCAGAGCTTTATCATATATCATTTGAGTCAGTCAGTTGCGAGTGAGTCATTCGTGCCACAACGATCTTCTCTGCTCTTTCACAAACTCACATTTCTTTCCCTCTGGCTGATGACTTTATTTGACAGACTGAGACGCTGCAGTCTGTTGTGTTCCCTATTGCATCTCTGTTTGACAGACATTTTGGAAGAGCTTTGTCTCCTAGCATGCATCACAAACAGAGCGACAGCCAAAGCTCTCATACCCGAAGAGATCAAGAAAAAGGGCAAACAGTTTATGAACATCCTTGCATTGGTCCATTGCGTTTTTCCCTGTCCACTCGGTAAGTAGAAAAGTTAATTAATAGAGATCGAGTCTATTCTTAAATTTACACAATAAAAACTGTAGAATCAGGACAAGTTGTGTTTAGAACTTTTAGACGTGTAAGGCAGCAATTTATTAGGACGGTTAATGATAGAAAACTTAATTAAATTCAAAGTAAAAAAAAATTTCGCATATGATCATGAAGGTGCAATCATGGGGAATACAAGATTTTCAGTACTGATGTGTTTCCAGTTACCTATTTTACATTAGCTCAAACTATTTAGCCATTTTAGCTAACATTATAAATGGTCAGGCCAGTAATTGTTTAAAATCCACGGATAATTTGATAATAAATGCCTAAATATTATCTATAATAAACAGTAGAAACAAATTCATAACAACAACATTATTGTGTCTCAGCACAATTTCTCACTATAAAATAAATAATTTAAATGTTCTTTCAGAGGTTCTATAGGAGGCTATGTTGAACATTGCAACTTTTCTATTTCTTTCTTTTGTATTAAAATAACAAAATTCCACCTGCCCAAGCCCAATTATTCACACACGTGCAACCCAAAATCAACCAAATGGGTGGAAAAACTGTCCAATCTGGCAACATTGATGAAGAATACTGGTGTAAAGTGTAAGGCACAGGTGTCAAACTCAGTCCTCGGAGGGTCGCAGCCCTGCAGAGTTTAGTTCCAACCCTACTTAAATGCACCTTACTCAGCTAATCGAGTCCTTAAGGCTTATTTGAAAGTTAAAGGTATGTTTCCTGGAGCAGGGCTGAGCCCCTTCAGGAACTGAGTTTGACACCTCTGGTGTTACTGTTAGGTGTTCAATTTTTAATATTTTTTTTTTCTCTCTCATCAGGTCTTTCACATTTGCCTGCTCTTTATTTTAAACCCCGACCACACATACAGACAAACACACTCACTCACTCACACACACAATAAAGGCACTTTTAAGAGCCACGTCTGTCCTGTTTACCTGTCTGTGCTGTAGTTTACTTGTCACTCTCTTTTTAGCTCTCTCTATATCTTTATCTCTATTTTCATCTTTATTTGTTTTATTTGACCATCTCTCCAGTTCTCTTAATAGTTCCTAAAAATCCTCTTTATTGTAAGTTTGTCCACCTGTTGTTTGTTTTTGTGTATATTTCTTTGTGCCCAAATTCAGGTCCTGCCCTTCTTGCCAGACTCCCAATCAGGCAAGCAGGAAAACTTGTCATGTCTCCTTTGCAAGCCTGTCCACCAAAAAAATAAATAAAAGAAAAAGTGGCATCACTGGATAGCCAGTGGGGGAAATCTGTCCTTAAAAGTAGAAATGCTGGGCGTATAATTGATTCTGCCCGTTTTGCAGTAAGTAAAAAAAATTCATGTCATACATTATTGTGAAGTGAAACCGAAAGGCCATGTTTTTGACATACTGAATATCATACTAACATGATCTGGCCTTTTACAAACATATTTACATACGTCTTATTTCATACATGGAAGAATCCATCTTTACTTATAAATTTTGTTAAAGAGTTACAAAATTGTATTCTGTGTCAAGTATTAAGTAAGTCATGATGGCAATGGCAGAAACTGTAGCAGTACCTCTGGCCTTACCTTATATTGACGATAGATTGTATACAGTTCAAGAGTAATGTGTCTTCTAAAATAATCTTAATGAAACAGGTTATGGCTCATTTTCTTGCATTGTTTTTCATTAAATGAAACTTCTTTAACAGTACTGATATTTCTAATACTTCAGTGGGTGTACCTAACTAATGTGTGTAATAACTAATGCAGTGTAATAACTGCTTTTGTTCATTTCAGGTGCAGAAACTGGAGGCTGTCGGATACAAGCCAATTTTATTTATTGGAAAACAGGACAAAAGGGCTTCCGGAGAGCCTCACTGCAGAGCAGCCGGAGAGCGTCACTGCAGAGCAGCCGGAGAGCGTCACTGCGGAGCAGCTGGAGAGCGTTGCCGTGGAGCAGCCGGAGAGCGTCGGCGTGGAGCAGCCGGAGAGCCTCACTGCGGAGCAGCCGGAGAGCGTCACTGCAGAGCAGCCGGAGAGCGTCGCCGTGGAGCAGCCGGAGAGCCTCACTGTGGGAGGAGCCGGAGAGCATCGCCGTGGAGTAGCCAAAGAGCCTCACTGCGGAGCAGCCGGAGAGCGTCACTGCTGATCAGCCGGAGAGCGTCGCCGTGGAGCAGCCGGAGAGCGTCGCCGTGGAGCAGCCGGAGAGCGTCACTGCGGAGCAGCCAGAGAGCGTCGCCGTGGAGCAGCTGGAGAGCATCACTGCGGAGCAGCCAGAAAGTGTCGCCGTGGAGCAGCCGGAGAGCGTCACTGCGGAGCAGCCGGAGAGCGTCACTGCGGAGCAGCCGGAGAGCGTCACTGCTGAGCAGCCGGAGAGCCTCACTGCGGAGCAGCCGGAGAGCCTCACTGCAGAGTAGCCGGAGAGCGTCGCCGTGGAGCAGCCGCGGAGCAGCCGCGGAGCAGCCGGAGAGCGTCGCCGTGGAGCAGCCGGAGAGCATCGCCGTGGAGCAGCCGGAGAGCGTCGCCGTGGAGCAGCCGGAGAGCGTCGCCGTGGAGCAGCCGGAGAGCCTCACCGCGGAGCAGCCGGAGAGCCTCACCGCGGAGCAGCCGGTGAGCGTCACTGCGGAGCAGCCGGAGAGTGTCACTGCGGAGCAGCCGGAGAGTGTCACTGCGGAGCAGCCGGAGAGCGTCGCCGTGGAGCAGCCGTGGAGCAGCCGGAGAGCGTGGAGCAGCCGGAGAGCGCCTTTCTTCCCCTCCTCCACCTCCACTGCGGCAGAGGAAAATAAGGTTAAACACCTTTACCGCGTCACACTCTACCACCCCTGTCTCTCCTCCATATCCATCTGCCTCTTCCATTTCCAACCCTTTGAGTCAGGAGGTGCCCAGGGGCGGACTGGGACCAAAAAGTGGCCCTGGACTTTCTGGCCCACAGCATTAATTAATTTATTTGATATTTAAGTATACTGTTTGGGGATTTTAACCAATAGGGCAACTGATCCTCCATTGAAAAAAAAAAAAAAAAAAGATAACCTGCGTGCTGCAGCTGCTCATTTAGCGACTCCCAGTGAGCGATACATGTTCATCACGAGACAAACATTCTCCTAGAACTCACACTTTGCATTCAGTTAACAGATGCATGAATATGCGGTAATATAAGTTCATGATCCGATTCGTGAACAGATTATTCTCTTGAGTAAATCTTTTAAAATAATCATTTATTTTGTTTAACGAAAACATTGTGGAAACCAGTGGTTCACAAACTGGATAGATCTGAGGTGCAGGGCTCTCAAAATCGCTAGCCCGACGTCCAGGGGCTATTGTGTTTTGCAGTCGGGCTCCAAAATGTATCACTGCTCTTCCCGACGGGCTATCGTGAATAGTGATTTAAAATTCGCGTTGTTCACTCGCTTGGAGGGGTGAAATGTATCGTAGTTGATCGTTTTCACTTGTTTCTAAATCTTGCTGATTCAACTTTTTTAAACAATTTGCGCGCGTTCGAAGCTTGCGCGCACTCGTTCAAAGCACGCGCTGTGAGCAGCATTTCAGACAATGCGCGTACAAAGAATTAATTCATCTTTTGGGTATCGTAACTTCTGAATGAACAAATACACACACAATTATTTCAAAATAATTGTCTCTGCAAGTATTTTCGTAAACACAGTCGGTTATGTTTTAAGTGAACGTATACAGTGGCCTGCTGCTCAGAGAAATTCGCTGTACCAGATGAATCTGTCTCTCTCTAAATTAGACGAAAACGCGCTTGTTGGCTGCGCGATCGACTCACTCATCCATTTGCGTAGAAAAGAGATGTAATATTATGATTTCCGTCAATTAAAAAAAAAAAAAAATTATATATATATATATATATATATATATATATATATATATATATATATATATATATATATATATATATATATATATATATTTGTGTACCGGGTGGGCCGGCCCACATTGGCTAGCGGCCCACCGGGAAAAGTCCCGGTGCTCCAGATGGCCAGTCCGCCCCTGGAGGTGCCACTGGTAAAGAACAGAAGAAAAGGTAACTTTTTGCATGGTACAACTTACTCCACACTATTAATAAATTTGCTCCCAGTCAAAGCTCACTTCATCTAAATTGGATTCATTCAGCTAACCAGGACATTGATAAATGTATGAGGTAAAATGTCTTATTAGGCCATGTGCTGGCCTTTCAAAGGTAATATCCAGTGATTGCTTAAACAGTTAAAGTAATTATTACTTGTGTTTGTTTGTTTGTGTTTGTGTAGGGGAAAGCTGAATTGAAAGTTCACTGGTTGCCTTGCACTGTGTGGCAAGTCATGTTTTATTTCCTAGTTAATTCCATTTCAATGCAATGGATTAGTCCATTCCATGACCCAATACAATGTTGGCAAATTTCAACTGCTGTCTTGCAAGCAGCATGGAAGTTCATGTCAGTGATGTCCAGTGTTGGGGAAAGTAATGCATTACAATATTGCATTACTCCCTAAAAATGTAACTAATTGCGTTACTTAGTTACTTTTTATTTGCATTACTTTTTTCACCTGGGCTTGTTTGTTTGTTTTTAATAACAACAAAAAAATTATATTTTGGCAAATGTTTAAGGCCCTTTCACACCAAACCTGAAATTAATAAGCCTCAGGCAGAAGGAAATGCATATCCATTCCTGTACAGTGAAGGGCGTAAATGTGAGTAAATGTTCACATTTAGTCTAGATCGGGGTGGCAAACCCTGGTCCTGGAGAGCCACAGTCCTGCAGAGTTCAGCTCCAACCCTAATCAAACACACCTGAACAAGATCATCAAGGTCTGAAAGGTTGCTAGAAAGCTACAGGCAGGTGAGTTCTTATGAGGGTTGGAGCTAAACTCTGCAGGACTGAGAGCTACAACACCCATCATGTTCACACAGCGCACACAACACCTCTTTAGCAGTTTATTTCTCTCAACATTAGGACAGGAGAGCTGTCAGTCAATAAATGTGAAAAAGTAACTTAGATATTTTGTTATAAGCTCCCAGATCTTGGTAAATAATCCTCTGAGGTAGCCTGTAGAAAAACTGGTGTGAGGTCGATGGTCAGTACTGATTTAAATAGCGATGAGGTAGAGGCATTGGGAAGAGCTAGATCTGCAATCCTGAGGATCAGACAGAAAAACAAACAAAGGTGTTGGTGCGGGTGCCATTCTCATAAAAAAAGAGTTATAGTATGTAAAGTGTGTGTGTGTTTGTGCGTGCGTTTTTGTATACATGGTTGTATACAAGGACACAAATGTGTACAATGACATGGGTATTACAATGTAAACATGGTTTATGAGGACACACTAAACAGTGTTTTTTTTTAATTAAAAAATGCTGACAGTTTCCTGTGATGGGTAGGTTTACACTTAAGGCACACACTTAAGGATTGTAAGGCTTGTTATGACTTTAATTTGATACTTACGACTGATCATGCCCAAGTGTGTCAAGTCATAGCCAGTTGCATTTAGTCAGTGTTTACAGTCACATTTAAATTACTTGTGTTAGTATTTAAATGTACTTTAGTCAAAGAAAACTGTCTTTGCGTGGTGAACTCAGAATGTTTCAGCTAGTCGTTAAGTGTGTCCCTGGCTATAGAGGCAGAATATAGTTTGCTAATGTAGAATATACAGTTTGTATAGTGTAAAAACATTACGCCTATGAAATGTCCCCACAATTCACAAAAACAAACGTTTGATTTGATCATATTTTCTACTTCTAGTAAACATTTTGAACATTACATTTTAAACTAGCTGAAGCTTATTGAGCCTAAAGGACATCCACCCAATGCATTACAATAGTAGCAGTGATTCGTCCCCAAAATTTTTCAGCATCTGAAACACTAAGCATGTGTCATATTTTAGCAAAAGTTCTAAGATGAAGAATCCTGTTGTACACGTGCTGGAAATGTGATTTTCAAAGGACAGATTGCAGTCGAGCATAAGATTTGTGTTCTAAACTGTTCTGGATGACTTAACAGTACATCCACTGAGAGTCAAATTATTCAACTTCCTTTTGGAGGTTTTTTGGACCAATAATTAATACTTCTTTTTTTGTTTTGCCATAATTTCTTAAATAGGATGATGCTGGAATTCGTTTGCATTAAAGATGAGAGCAGAGACAGCAGTGATAATAAAATGCATGAGGAAGATCCGAGACAGAGAAGAACAGTAATAAATATAAGTGAAGAGGAGAATAATGAAGAAAGGCAATGAATGGGATCAAGATGCAGCCACTACCCTTATCCCGAGTCTGTAGAACTGCCAAATCTGCTTGGAACACAATATGATAACATCCTGAAATTTCTAAACTTATTCTGCCTCTGCAAGTCAGAAGTAGCCACTTTTCAACTAATCCAAGAGTGTTTTTTTCTCCTAACAAATAGGAGATTTTCCTCAATCCACTAATATAACTTAATCCCTCAATTTATCGGAAACATTTTGAAATCACTAAATTTGAAAGTACATTGCTTTCAGTGTACAAGAACTGTATGGAAAATTATAAAATTAAAAGTAACTAGTAACACTAGTAACTAAAGCTGCCAGACCTTGTACTTGAGAAAAAAGAGATGTAATGTTATAGAAGTATAAAACTGTGTAAAATGAAAATATGCCAGATAATAATCATAAAGCAGACAGTGATCTTCATTTTTGCTCTGTGTTCTAATAACATTATGTGCACTTGGATGACACATGGGAGCCTGCGAGGGAATTCCAACACATTGTGCCAAAGTCCCCACATCCCAACCAGCTTTCATCATGACAACATAGTCACCATAAACACCTGGACTCATCAAGCACCCTTCAATGCAGTTTATTTTTGAGTGTTTTTGCTTGCTGTTCTTCAGTCAAGTTTTTGCACAGTACCCAGTCTCTTTTAGTGTTTAGTCTCTTACAGTTGTCTTTTTAAAAACTTTTTGCATTGGTCTTGAACTGCTTAACAGTGTACCTTGCGAGATCATACATTTGTTGTCCATGAGCTCATAAATACCAAAAATACTCAAAAAGCTAGTAAATTGTCACTCAAGATTTGTAGTCATGTTTGAAGTGTTTGATTACAATATTAGATATGAATTACTTTATTATTTATAATCATAATTGTAATTGCCAATTTATGTTTTCCTTGAATTTAGTTTAGGTTTTTTTGGGGGGGGGGGGGGGGGGGGGGGGGGCTTCTTTAAATGTTTCCTGATGGCAGACATGCATCTCCTGGTTTGTAAAAAAAAAAAAAAAAAGAGAGAAAGGCTTTAAAAAGTTTTTTATTTAAAGCCTGTTGGGCCACATATCTGCACATATCTTATGTTACATAAGCATTTTATGTTTAATAGATTAACTTACCTCTGTTAAAAATTACTGCATGCTAGAATAACTATCACAGTAATTTTCATTTTGTAATAAAAAAATGAAATATTTGTATATATTGTATTATTTATTTCACATACAGTGCACAGCTGCAACAATTATTTAATATTAGTTACCATGCCATGGAAACCAATTGGCCTTGGAAAAAATGTTTCACTGTTATCTGTTTCAGTGAATTTTATATTTATATATAAAATTATATAAGAATTATTTTTAATATTCTACTACATAGTAAAGAAACAAAAGGGCCCTGTAGACCTGCCAATCACATGTAATTCCATGATACCCGCAAGTCAACTCAACGAGAAAGACTAGAAGGGAATGGGATACAGCTACGGCAACTGGACATGCGCACATCAATATTGCATCATTTAATATTTATTTATTTAATTAATTTAATAACTGTATTTGCAGTATTGTAATGGCAAGTCTAGGGTTGGGGGTAGGGGTAGGTGTTAATAAAACACAATTTGATAAGTAACAAGTTTAAATCACCGTTATTTACCCTGAAACGTTGCATCACTTCCGGCCGTAGCTGTACTGTAATTACCATATATGGACAAGTATGACGTGACACAGCTCTAACAGTGCACGCTGTGATTGGAGTAACTTTAAGGCCAAAATAAAAAGCGATTAATGTTGCAAACTATGTTTTGATGTCTTTATCATGTAAGTAATACTGTCATTTATCAATGAGGTATTGCTATGTTAAAAGAAATTACCCGTTTACAGAGATCCTAACCCTAACCCTAGTGTAATTTCAATGAACCACAATTTACTGCGCCATTGTTTTCCGTTCCATTGATAGAATTACAGAGGCGTATGGGTAATGCTGTTTAAAAACATTTAGTAATTAAATTAAATAAATACAATCTTTAATGAGCAAAGGGGCATCTAAATATGTTCATTGTACAAACCTCTATGACATATTTGAGAGTCAGAATGAAATTTGGTATTGTACTGTGAGCACTTTTTAAAATGCTTTTATAACGCCTTTCCATGCATGTCAGAAATCTTTGTTCAACATCATTTATTAAACATAGCATAAATAGTTGTCCTATCAATTTTCTCTTTGATATGCTTACCAGACTTTGAGTTACAGCCATTTGATATGTGCATTTTTTTGCTCTTCCAGGGGCCGCTACCGGGTCCCTGGGGGAGGTAAGACAGTAAAAATTACACAGATATGCTCTCTTCATCATGAACAACAAACTGTTGATTCACATTTATATCTGAATATTGTTTTCTTTTCCCCATTTTCTATATGCTATCATCATGCTGTTTATCAGTTCACAGCTGATGAAGCTACACAAGTGGTGAAATGTTTTGAGCACCACAGAATCAAATCAGTTGACTCCAATACTTTTACTAGATGACACATAAGCAGATGTAATATTATACTGGGAAATAATGATTCCTCCTTATCATAATGGTTTTCTTCCTCATAATTTGTTTCTTCTATGTCTCTAAAAAGGTTTCAGTTGTTATATAACACCCTACATTTGAAGTACACTCTACACTTCCACAGCCACAAGCTGTTCTAATATTTCATTTTCCCCTGTGAATCATATAACCTTAGATTATTATTACTCATGCAAGATTATTATTAATTATTTTGTACACAACCTACACTAATGATTATTTTCATAACAAATTAATCTGCTATTTATTTCTGAACAAATGAAGAGTTTGGATTGTGAGCAAGTATGAAAATGAGAAGTACAGACACAATTACACAAAACCCCAAAAAGATAAGATGCATTGATAAAAGCTGTGAACAGTTCAAACCTCAAATAAAAAAATACATGCTGGAACCATTAAATGTTTTTGCATGAAAATTATTTGGCAATTCATTTTCTGCCAATCAACTAATTGTACTGTTCAGAAGTTTCTTTTGCAACAAAATGTCATTTAAAAGCTCTCCATGTGCTGCCAAGTGCATTTTTTCTCTCTCTGAATAGCAGTGGAGTATAAGTAAAAATTTGGATGAGAAGAAACAACGCATACCTCAAATCTCTAAGTACCATACAATACTTCAATTAATGCACTTAATTTCCACCACAAACTGGTTCTAGAGGCATGCATGCACACATTTCTATGTATGTGGAAGAAGAGGTAACACTTGGTTCCATTTATAAAGGTGATGAAAAGCAGATTTTATTACATTCTTTATATCCAGAGTTAAGGTCATTGTCCAGAACAATGAAATGTGTCATAGTCTTGTGGATTACAGTCCGTCATCAGACATTTCACAGTCACTGTCATACTCATCAGCTGAAGCACTGTACAAAAAGTTGATGTTGCCTTCTTCAGACAAAACTTGCAGGTAACAGTCTCTTGCTTGCACCTTCATTTCTTTGACTTTATGTTGCTTTCTGAGGATGATGCTCTGCAGACCTTTCAAACCCTCTTCACTTAAGCCACATGGTGAATCTTAAAAGAGGAACAAAATAACATTAAGCATGCTTTATAAACTTTATAAACATACATCATTTTTGTGTATATTTATTAGGGCTGCCCCAAACAAAATGTTAGTCAGTCAGAATGACCATAGTTGGACAAATCAATTTTTTTTTCCTGCAAACAACACAACCAAACAAATCCACAGGACGTGGTAATAATCAGACAGTCACGGACAGCTATTATGGATTAAACGGCTGGTCCTCATGTTCACTAGATAGTAAATGTCATGAAGAAAATTCAAAGTTTGAGCATTGCGAGGGCATCAAGGACAAGAAAGCATCATTCTCTACTTTCAGCTACCAGTTGGAGTGGAGTGGAGAATTAGGCCAAGTGTAATGACTTATAGAGCTAAAAGCCACTTATCGTTCAATAATATTGTTTTTTTTTTAATTACTAGGCTACTTACTTCAATGATTAGAGAGGACATTTCCTATATGTAGTTATGGGAATATGCACTTTAGCAGATTTTAGTTAACAGATCACTCTTACTAACTGTATAATAAAAATCTTCCGACAGTTGGAAATCTATGGTCATAGCAACCCTAATTGTTTATGCCATTTTTTACAAATACATATGTAATGATAAAAACTCCATGATCACGGGAAGAAGGAGGCGGGAACCGGCAGACAATCAATAAAGAAACTTTAATAATCAAATAAAGACAAAACAGCGCGTCAGTCGTCCATGAGGGGCTGACGCGCTGTTTTGTCTTTATTTGATTATTAAAGTTTCTTTCTTGATTGTCCGCCGGTTAATAAAAATAAAATAAAGCCCAGGCCTGGTCCTCTCTCGTCTGTCACTGTCGTCGCTCCGGTTTTATTCCTTCCATCTCCTCCGTGGGACTCGCTCCTGTTCCCACGTCTCTCGGCCCCGCCCCACTCGTCACAACATACTTCTCATTGTCTCACTGGCAAACATGCGGGACAGCTCTCTGAGGGTATCAGCACGAGTTGAAAGAGATTTCCAGTGGTGGTCCATCTCTGCCACAAGAATCTTCAGCTCCTCTTCAAGTCTTCTTACTGACACGATGATGTCAAACACTCTTCTTTTTGTCCTTAGATCGACAGAGTCTGGAATGCATTTATGAGAAAGACTTAATTCATATGTATCAGACATCAACCTTTAAAGAATCACAGCAAAAAAGTCACAGAATGACATTTGAAGCATTGTGGGTAATGTGTCATAATGTATGTATCAGATTTGTCAGAACCTGTGAACAGACTAGTGTACACACCACTGTGTGGTAGCTGCCATGGCCAAGCTGTCTCACCAGACAGAACTGACAGAATGGTTTCCATGCAAAGACTTTCTGTGCTTGGAACCATTCTGTTGTATTTCTCCACAACAGATGTCAGGATGCCCTTCTCCTCCTGATCTTGCGGCGGATTCTGGCTCGACCTTTGTTCCCATCAGTGTCTTTATAGAGCCGATGGGAACGTCTCTTGATACTCGCTACCAGGACCTCAATTCTGCTGGCCATGCCATCAGCATCATTTGTGGTTGTTACTGTTGCTGCTGAGAAGAAATAGGTAGTTTCCAGTTTAAATTAAAATAAAAGTAACAATTACAATTATTTGTGCACTGTAAAACCAAACAGAAATTAATTAAATGAAATGAGTTTGTTTCACTCAAATAATAATGGAAGTTATTTGTATTTAATAGAAAAAAAAGTTTTGTGAACTCAAAATTTCATTGTAGTAAGCATAACTTAATATGATTTAGTTTAATTGCAGCAGATTTCTAATTCCCAGCATGCTTTGTGTCAGACAGTATAAATAAATGTTGAAAGTAAGTGTTATTTTGTGTGTTTTTGCAGATTATCATAGGCTATTCTTTAATATTGTTTTATGCTGGGATTTACAGGAGGTTCTGTTAAGTTAGTTTTGTAGGGTTACCACTGTGGTGAAGAGTAGAGCATGTGTTTTGGTTGAGGATGGGCTGCTAAACATTTGAAACCACTACTGTATGTTGTTTGATTATATACATATAATGACAGTCTCTTTGATAGTTATATTAGCATGTGTTATTTGCTATCAAACATTTAACCAAGATCTGAATGTGATGTTTGTGTAAATGAGCTGTTTGTAATTAACACTATGATGAGTGGGGTAGGGCTGATAACTGTGGGAGCGATGGGATGTCTGTGATTCTGAACTTAAAAAATGAGTTTACTTAAATGTGTTGAGTATTCTGAACTTGAGGTTTAACAGTAAACATTTCCTCACCGTCTGCCCACTACTTTACATCACTGACCCAGTCTTCCAGTTGGCTCTCTGTCACTGCCGATTGGGCTTTCAAGGACTCTAGGTTTCGTAACTGGCTTTGCAGAGCTTTTCTGGTCTACAATGACAAGCAATCACAGAACCAAGAAACAAGAACCAAATGTTCAATGCACAGCTTCATACACTGCAAACAAACAATACTGACCATCTAAAACAAATTCTACAATTGTCATTACCTTCTGATATCGGCGAGTCAGTGAAATTGCCAAATTTCCGAACTTTTGCTGATTCCAGCGCATGGCCATGAGAGTCAGCATGTCTGTGCGTCCTGCAAACACAAAAAATATGATGTTACCATATGATGCATAAAATATGTTTTTATGTGATTATGTAACTAGAGCACTATGTGGTCATCTTACCTGCTTTTGACATATGTTTTGTCGTCACTGCAATCCTAGAGAGGAAGGCATTGCACTGTTCCACCTCCTCCCCTAGTTTTAGTGCAGCCCCATCCTTATACGCCCCACTCCATTTCACCTGAGTAAGAAAACATAAATAAACAAAGAACCAGATGTTTGCAGATGTTTGGTTTAAGATAATGTGGTTCTGTCACATAGCAACATTTTCTTACCTCACATTTAAAATCATGGGCTTTGGCATGAAATACCGAAATGAATGGCTTCATGGTAAGGAGGTGCTGGAGCTCTGGCCAGCTTTTTGTAACTCTTTGCGGGTAGGGCCAATATTTGCAGGTCACATCCATACAAAAAAAAAGTGACTTGCCTACTGGCCAACTTTTCTTGAAGGTACAGGTACAAATTTCACCCCTGTACATATTTAAAGCACAGAGCAGCACTCCGTGCCGACAAACCGCAAGCTCCAATCCCACTTCGTCTACCTTGCTGGCAGATCTTTGGGAGGTCTCTCTGGCTGCTGAACACTCCCCTCCACAAACACCTATCCCACTGACCTACAATATGCATAATGGTCAATGAAAACAAGACTCTTCTAAACAAACTCTTTAGTAAGAGGTTACTGTAGTATTGTAGTTTTATTTATCATCATATCCACCTTTACATGTTTGGTTGTGCTGTGAATGTGGTCCACAAATCCTTAACATCTTCATCTTTGGCTATAAAGATCCCTTCAAAGATGGCCTGTTCCTGAGATCTAAAAAACAACAACCAAAAAAAACAACAAAGGTACAAAACAGTTTATGATAACTTATTAGAGTTGTCATAAGTGCCAACTTCAGTACCAGTCTGAAATTTAAAAAATGTAATGGTTTGAGCGCTGTTGAGCGGATTCGTAAACACCTCTGATTGGCCATTGTGTTCACACACTCATTGGATTTGTCTGAGAATGGCTTTAAAGGTGCCATCTGTCATGTCTGGCAAAAAAATCAAGTCATACTCCACATTCCATACCAGATGGGGGCAGTATGCCTCAATAAAGTGAAGTGGTCTACTCTAGAGTAACAAACGAGAAACGGCATAGTCTCTATGCTCCGCCCCTACCTTCACAACAACCCTACAGCCATAGCCGAAGCCTATAAGACAGCGGTTCTCAATTGCAGCGGTTCTCAGATTATCTGAATCAGGTGTGTTAACAAAGAGAAACGTGCTAAATATGCAGAGCAGTGGGGCGCGAGGACTGGAAATGAGAACCGCTGCTATAAGAGGACGTTTTGCCTTCAGAGGAACGTTGGGTGATGTCAAGTGATTTTGAAACATGACATCTTCAAGCTACTCCCCTTCACCAGTGAATATGTTCATATTCGTTTTGTTCATATTACATTTAGTTGTATATACACATTATTTGAATTAAATTAATTTGACAGACAGCATTCTGTCAACATCATTGGTCAACATCAGACAGCTGATGTTGACCAAGCTAGCGCCAACCAACGTAACCAGAGCTGCCAACTCTCAAGCATTCACCATGAGACACACGCAATTGACTCTTTTCACACGCTTTCACGCCACACATCAATTTTCTCACGTACAGAAAAACCACGAAGCAAAGAGGACACAGAGACCAACAGACTAGACAGAGCAGGTTACCTATGATATAAAAAAAATGGGTAAGTTATATCTAGCTAATTATCAAACGCAGCTACGGTTAGCCATCGCTAACATTAGCACGTTTATAGAACAGCCTTCGATACATTTCTATGTTATAACTTCCCGAAAAAAATTCACAAACATATAAAACAAACTTCTAGCGAAATACTAACAGCATCTAACTTACTAATCCAAAAGAAATGTTGCAAGTTCGGTGTCGAACCTCATTTCTTTCAGGTCCATCAGTTGTCTCCAGCGATTGAAAGCAGTGCCGATGTTTCTTATCGGATTTGATTTGTGATTCCGAGCGCGGTTGTTTATTTTTGTTTATTTCTCCATACTAAGGAAGTCACCGGTGTCCCACAACTGTATGGTTACCCATATTCATCAAAATATCTTACTTTGTGTTCAGCAAAACAAATAAATGAATACAGGTTTGGAACAATTTGAGGGTGAATAAATGACGAAAAAATAATTAATTCTGGGTGAACTATCCCTTTAACATACAGCTGGAGAACTTTTTATATCCCAAACCCTAATGTGGACAGTCCAGTTACTCTCGTTTAGCTGCCTATAAGGTGTCATATAGATGATAACAGCATATAGGAATGCTTATATAGAAGCAGATTAAAATAAAACAAGCTGGTTGGCCATTGACAACACACTCAAAAGAAGAACAAGTCGTTTCAAATACAGCCTTCCCAAGACCAATACTAGGCTACTATATGTACTTTTTATGTAAAAAATCAAATGACTAGTTCTGGTCTGATTGTTTCCCTAAAATATCAAGCTAAACATGTATTTCTTCTATTTCTTAATTCCTTTATTACAAAATTAAGGGCCTAAACAATGTGATTTCTCAAAACATCTTTAATGAAAAACAATACTGACCCTTTTTTGACTGATCCCTGCTTGATCTCGGCCTTGCATAGACAATATTTCCATGCACGTCTCTTTTTCTCCAGTGTACCTTTGGTTGCCTTGGCTCAGGTGTCTTTGCTGGTGCTGCTGCCGCCTCCTCTTCTTGCAGCTCACCAAGAAAGTCATCAAGACTTTGGAGCTCATCCTTCAGTTCTTGATGATCAACCAAGTTATCCAAGACCATTAGATGTTCTTGGATTTCTGAATCACTCATGGACATAGTGATGGACAGAAAAACATACAGACAGAAAGACTCACAACAAAGAGATGGACAATTAAAACAAATAAACAGGGAGGGGGGACAAAGAGAGACAAAGAGGGGAGAGGGGAGAGGGGAGCGAGAAAGAGAGCTGAAGAGAGTACAGGTGATGTGTACAGGTTAACAAGACAGACGTGGCTCTTAAAAGTGCGTTTGTTATTTATTTGTGTGTGTGTGTGTGTGTGTGTGTATGTGGTGGAGTGTTAGAATAAAGATAATTTTTGCTGGCAAATTTGAGGGACCTAATGATGAAAAAGAAAAAAAAAAACCAGACAAACAAACAAACAAAAAAACAGATTTGAACATTTTACACCAGTATTCTCTTCACCTGTGTTGCCAGATTGGGCTTGAATGTATGTTAAATTGATTTTATTAATTGTTAATTGATTGTGATTGTTAATAATGTAAGTTTTCTATCATTAACCGTCCTAATAAATTGCTGCCTTACACGTCTAAAAGTTCTAAACACAACTTGTCCTGATTCTACCGTTTTTATTGTGTAAATTTAAGAATAGTCTCGATCTCTATTAATTAACTTACTTACCGAGTGGAAAGGGAAAAACGCAATGGACCTTGGGATCACGATCGCGCCATACAATGACGTCAGCGTTATTAATTTAGAGGATATTTAATAAATAAATAAATAAACAAGACATTGATTAATCGAACACAAGCATATATACATTTATTTATCACTACCAGACTCCTATAAAAAAAATACATTATCCAGCTTGCATCACCTATAATTAGTCACTTACCCTGTGACCAGGCAGAAAACACTTAAACTGCTTACTGCACGCACCGCGGAGCTTTGCTAAACTCACCTCTGAATAGTGTTTTACCTGCAGTTGAGCGTTGTTTTGGTTAAACTCACATCTGGATGCTGTTCTATCTGCAGTAGAGCGTTGTTAAACTCACTGCTAAATGCTGTTAAACAACACGATGAACGCTCCCCCTATTTCTCAGAGGGCGCACTGATATCAGACTGTGAGGGATTTCTTAACATTAAAACCCAGTTAGGTGGCCAGATAAAGATAATATGGGGGACGCCATTTGACCAGCCTCGGCATAGATCATTTATTGTAGCCTATTCCTATCTATTCGTATTTATTGTAGTCTCAATCCATCCACAGCAGACGTCAAGACGTCAAGACAACAGACGTCATTACCCAAGACGTCAAATTTCAGCGCCACAGGCTTGGGTTCAGGGTTCCATAGAAGTCTATCGGACTGCCCTGCTCGTTGAAAAATGATGCCAACGGGGTACCCAGTGCATTAAAATGTGACGCCAAGGGGTCCTGACCAAGCGTCCATATGTGACGAGTTGGGAGAAGAGCTTCATAATATTTTTTCTCTTCTCTGGTCAGTGCAGTGGTGTTAAGTCATTTATATTGGCCAGCACACACCTCTTCTCTTGGGTGGACTGCCTGTCCTTCATTTGCTCAGTCTTGGGCTGGCTGTGTTTAGTAACTGGGTCATTTTGTCTTTGCTATAAGCAACTTTCTGAACAGACCCACTTTGCCTTACTGTGACTCCCTCAACGTTTGTGAAGGACTATGCATGCTCCTTCTGTTATTATTATAAATCTTTGCTCTCTGGAAGATGTACCTTATCCCAACAAAGGGCCAATTGGAGCACTTAGATCCAAGCATTTGTTTGGGTCTAAGTCCTCCTCCTAAACTTGTAGACTGTGTACTTGAACCCAAACGAAACATTAGGACTTTTTTACACTTGAAATTATAATTAATTCATGCTTGCACTACTTACATTCCTAATAATTTATTTGGTGTTAACAATTACTCCTGGTTATTCAGTAACTGGGTTTTTTGGGACTATAAAGGTAAAAATTAAACTTCACTCCAGTTTATATTTTGAAAAACTGCATGGTGGAAAACTGAAATGACTCTTTTCAGTAAATTGTTGACTTAATGAGGGTTTAAACAAGGGAGATTGAATATACTGGGTTTTGTGAGCTTGTGCCAAAAGATCATTATTGCCATCTAGCATACTGAGCTAACATCTACAATGCAAAACATAACACAGAAATTTACAAAATGAAACAAGTTAATTTACTCCAATATTACAGAAAAGTGTTATTTTGTGTGTTTTTGCACAAGAAGAGTATAAGGTTTTATTCCAATTTGTTAAGATTTTAATAAGAAGTTTCCTCAAATGGTTTGTGGAATGTAAAACTTAGTTTAGTTTTACATTGAATTGTTGCTAAACACTGGAATCAAGTTCTTTATTTTTTTACTGTTTTTGTTAATACCTCATATTTTAAGAACATCCCTGAAATCTCACTTGTTATTATCCATGAATTAAAAAACGGGAACAAAACTTTTTTCTCGCTTTTTGTATTTTTATTGTTTTGGGCTTCTAATTCAACTAATGAACTGAATTACTGTTATTCTAATTCATTTTTGTTCAACAATGCATAGATGATATTAAATGGCATCAAAGTTTCTTTATAGTTTTTATAGCATCATAATGGAACAGAAGGAACAGAAGGAATAATGTAATATCTATTTAAAACATATTTAAACATATTTAAAACATATCTGCCCTACTAAACAAGTTCAAAGGAAACTAGTTCACATTTTTCTAAGATGACTGTATTTTCCTGAGGATTGCTCTGTCTTTTGACAGCTTCTCCATTAACTCCTGGCAGAAGAGGTTAAAAATTTGTTCTCACAATAAGCATGGATTTGATAGTACAAACAGTAAGCCTATTTCTTGATGCTGTCCATGCATCAATCATCTGAGAGAACACCCTCTCAACTGGTGAATTACTCCCTGGCAAACGCATGAGGTTTTATTAACAAGGTTCGGGAGGAGCACGATCAGATAATCATCCAATTTGGCACAGGTGCATCTCGTTTAGCTATCCATCTTAACTAGCACAACAAGAATATATATGCAGTCTTCCTATCTCCTGTCCTACGACAGTTTTTCGGCATGGACGGTTTAGCAGCATTCGGTTCGCTCTGTTTGTCATATTATCACAGACCCAATTTTACTTTAGACGAAGAGATATATACCGGGGTTTTTTCAGATCTGCCGCATTTTTGCTGGCCCCATGATCACTCCAAACCCCGCCAAACACGGCAGCTGAGCACCAATAAGCGTCATCGCGACAGCTGCTCTTCTCGCTAAGCCACACGTTGTGGCCAATAGACGTGCAAATCCCCGAGCTCGCCTCGCTTGACACCATGATCGTCCCGCTCAAGACCCGGCTCTCCTCAAGCACTGAATTGCAGCAGGCATTCAACCAGCCCGGGCCACACCCCAGTTCTCACCGCAGCAAGCCTCTCTCGCTTCCCGCCGCGGCTCAGCCTTTCACCGCGGCTTTTCCGACCTTGACGCAATTTGAGGTTGCCTCCACTAGCGGCGAAGACAGTGCGTTGTAAATCAATTCATTTTCAGGTGAAGATGCTAAATGCAGGTTTCACGGCTAAAGTTTGTTAAACGACATTATGACGTAATGTTGTCATCTACACTTAAATGTCTGAAGACATTACATTTTCCTTACTGTGCATGATTAAACCTCACTGAGATGATACAGACATACGTTTCATGCAAATATTCTTGCAGGATCAATTTATTTAGGGACATATTTCACCATTTACTGGCGTGATCACTCAGAATTTATCTAAAACGCAACTACCCTCGTATTTTGCTGCAGGACAGCAAGTGTGAGTAAATTTTCTGTTGTCTTTTTAGGACTTCAAGGATATAACTGCAATTAACGTTTCTGCTATAAACATGTCTATTAGTACAATGTTTTACAAGACTAAACATGCTTCATCATTTTCAAAAGCTTCTGTTTTCACAGTCCATACTACAACGTGAAAACAGCATCCCAAATGTATCCATTCTGGAGGCCGTTTAAAAAGACCGGAAGGCCAAAATGAGAGGAAAATATGCTTTTCCAACAGGAATGTGTTAATGCGGACAAGGCTTGAGGAATTGTCAAATCAGTCAACCAATTGCTAAACTGGCAACACAGTAGGCTACCCAGGAATTTTTAGCTTGCCCCATCAAATGTTACTAACCCTTCTACTTTCCCGCAGCCAACAACTACAGCAGCCTAAGCAAGCACAAAGCTACTTCTACTTGCAACACTGGCCTGCACTAGAGCTTTAATCGGGCCTTAAAAGTTAGGCTCTTTTTCCTTGTGTCAAGAATGAGTCATTTATACATGTTTTAACATAATTTATTCATAACTTACGTAGACTAGACCACTTGGAAGTTGGAATAAAGAAAGAAAATTAGTCCTCTGTAACATCTTAACATCTCAGCACTCTATAGGCTCATTTCGCCTATAAATAGACCAACACACCAATAAAAACAAGTTTTTTTAAACAAATTAAATTAAGATAAATTTTAAATTAAGATGGGTAACGTTATTTAGCAATAACAAATATAAGATAAAGGCTCTGCCGGATTTGCTTCACCACTAGCAGCTGACATTTAATAAAAGAATAATGCCAACATTAGCGTATATACTCTGTCCACATTATGCATTTAAGACTCAATGAATTATTAGTTTTCATTTGAAAAACCTTTGCTCACAGAGATTAGGCTAAGCCTACATGTTTTTGTGGAGGAAAAGTATTGAAACCAGTGTAGATGGCTTCCGCGCACTCCTGCGCTCACTGATGGTGCGTCATTATTCACTCATTATTCTCATTATAAACATGGTCAAAACTTTTCCACACCTCAGACTTTGCTTTAGTTGCTGGTGCAACCAAAACGTAATCGCCAGAGGCAAGCCTCCATTACACCTACTCAGCATCCATTTTCAAATCTTTCTACCGCTAATCAAACACATCACATGACCGCTTGTTTACCTCACAAACCGGAGCGCGAGCCCGAGTAAAATGATGAATTAAGGCCGAACCCGTTGGGTCCCATTGGGTTCTGTTGGGTTCGGGCAAAGATCTTCAGCTCTAGCCTGCACATCCCAGTATTTCCATCCTGTTACTTCTAACCCCCTCTTTTCTTTTCAGTATCCTCCAGCTCACGTAGCAGACATTAGCATAAGGCTACCTCTGCTAGCAGTGCAGGCTACACAGGTTCTTCAAGACATCAAACACCCCACCCCCTTCCCACGACCTACAGCTACAGCAGCTGAAGCAAACGTGAGGCCGCCTCCATTCGTAAACACGTCAAGAACTCTTCCGCTCCCTCATGCTACTAACCATTTTTCTGTTCAGTGGACTCCAGCTCCCATGGTAAACGGCATGCGAAGCTGTTTCTACTTGCAACACAGACCCTCACATCTCAGACTTTCCTCTTGCTACTTCCTACCCCTTTCCTTTTCAGTGGCCTCCAGCCCCGGTAGCAGACGCTAGCGTGAGCATGCCTCCGATAGCGGTGCGGACCCATCCACACCCCTCTTCCTACAACCCCCTCCCCTCTCATGGCCCGCAGCCCCACAGTCTAACCCCAGTGCGAGGCTGCCTCCGCTAATGGCACAGGCCCTGATGGCCGCCATTCACCCTCTCTCTCCCCCACTTTCTTCCACTTCCAGAGCCATCCCAAGCGTGAGCACGTCTCTGCAGGTGTCTCAAGCAGCTATCTCTCCTCCTCCTCTCATGCTCCCCTTTACTTCTCCATGTTCCGCCACACCCCAACCATCCTTCCAAACAGCCCCCCCCCCCCCTTAGCAAGCAAAATCAGGGCACAGATTTTGACAGAGGGTAGAGGGCACCGAGAACCTATTAGTGGTCAGATCGATTCCATGTCAAAGAAGCTCACCGAACCCTCATCAGCCAATCTCTCTTACGCCTGCCCATCCCCGTTCACTCAAACTCCCTTCGGTCGCATTGTGAACCCCCCGAGTTATGTTGCATGCTCAATGGCGGCCAGGGATCTCCCTCCCAATGGGGTAGAGCCGCTGGCTCTCTTAGGTCGCAATGAGAGCACTCCATCAGATGCGTCAAACCGCACCTCGTACTCAACCGCAAGAGGGACTCTCCCTTCCAGTGCAGCAAAGCCGCAGCTCTCTTCGGATGCAGCAAGAGTCCCTCATTTGATATCCAGCATTGTGCTCCTCTCATAGCAGCACGGAGGGCTCGCCAGTAAGACGTTGCGAGCCGCAGCTCTCGTTGAACACTGCACGGGCTCTCCTGGTTGCACTGCGCCTTCTCTCTTCTCAGCACGCATATTTTGGGGGGCAACTAAATTTAGCTCTCTGGCTGCTGTCCTATGCTTTTGAGCTTCTTTTGGGGAGTTCTTTGGGTTCAGGCTTTGTTCCGGGCCCGTCCCCTCCCCCAGGACATCACACCAAAATATGCTTACTATTTGCTTTCTAATTAGATGTAAGGGTGAACTCGTGGAATGATAATTGATGACAATTTAGAGAGGTCCGTTTGTTGGATGTCATTGTCTTGAAAGAAGGTGAACACTGTGCTCCATCTCTGACAAAGTGCTTTTTAATTTAATTTATTTTTTTCACTTTTCAAGCTATTCGCCCTTTAAGAACTCTTGCAGGCAAGTGACGTCATCAAACAGTGCATCCTCATTGATGGTCACATTTGGGCATTTCTCCTGCAGTATGGCTGCTGCCTTCTGAATTTCTTCACATGGAATTTGCTAGTTTAAAAGGAGACATTGCAGGTCTTTGAGATTGTCTGTGTGCTTGTCCCATGCTTTTATGTATGTCACTTCAGATGTAAAGAATGATTTAGATGTTTTGAGAAAAACACAACGGTCCTGTCCTTTAACCATCTTAATTGTTTCATGGAATACAGTTAAGTGCCCATGTACAAAGGCCACCCAAAGTTCAGTCAGGGGATCTTTGAAGATTGTTTGTAGGTACACAGGGAATTTGTTTTCTGAAAGAAAGAAATATTTTAATGGCTCATACATTTGCAGCACTCTTCCACTTGCAGGGAGTATTGACAGCCAGCAAACTTTACTGTGACCAAGTATGTTATGGTTTTCTTGACCAACAAACTCACAAAAGCTCTTTAGTCTTTCAACTCTGACTGTGAAAAAAATAAATTATCCCAAAAATGTTGTGAGCAGGTACTCAACATCAAGAGGAATCATATCCAAAGCTGTTCTGGCTGTGTTATGAATGATGTGGGCAGGGCAACCTAAGCCAATTAAATCTCTCTGCAGAGCATTTTATTTTTAATTTTTTTGTATGGACATTGACCCTACCAAGTCTATTTAGTCCTCCAAAGTTGGTGTTTGTGTTGTCTACAGAGAATGCTACCGCTTTGTTTTCAAGATGAATTTTTTGAACAACCACCAGGACCTCAGCTGCAATTTCCTCTGCAGTTTCCCCTTTCAATTCAATAAAATCCTGCAGTTTTGTTTCCACAGATATGCTGCCATCATATATCTTGCGGTATCTGACTACTACCGGCAGCAGCTTTACATGTCCATGGTTAGAGGCATCAATGGACAGGGACACATATTCAACCTGATCTAGGTCCTGTGTTGCCAGAGAAGTTGCCCAGACTGCAAACATGTTACCTACAATGACTTCACATTTTGTACTAGCACATGTAAACTTTGGCTCATAGAGCTTCTGTGTCAGCTGTGCTGTGCAGTCCATTGATCTGTAACTGTGATTGTGATGCATGGTGTGGTATGCAAAAACACCCTCCTTCAGTCCTAAATCATATTCTTGTTGGGAGGGCACTACCTTTTTGAAGAAAGTGGTTACTGAGGGCACACCAACACTGGCAGTCAGAGAGTATTCTATTCTTCTTTTTGTTTGCTGATGCTCTACCACTTATGTTCTCCCTCCACTGGTTACTGAAAATGAAGAATTGCAAATGGTGCAAAGAACTGTTGTATCATCCTGACCTGGGCCAAGAAAATGAAATTCTTTCATCATATTGTCATTTCCATTTCTTGGAAAGGGCCACGGTCCCTTGTCCCCCTGCTCTTTGTCCCAATGCCTGCAACAGTCTTCTTATTCTCTTACAAACATGCTTCTCCTTATCTTTTCTCCTTGCGTCCTTTTCTTACCTCACACCTTCAGTTTCCTTCCTTAACCTGTTATATTAAAAAAACGAGTTAACTTGACATTTCTTTAAGCATTAAATGTGTACTATACCAGGACCCTTGGGGGTGGGGTGGGAGTGAAGGAATACAGGGTGGAAACAGATATACTGGTAGGGGCACAGTTATACAATATTGCACTTAAAAATAGTTAGTTTTGAGTTTGCAGACCCCTTACTGGTTTTAATCAAATTTACAAAAACTCTCTGGAAAATTGTCCACTATGAAAAATAGTGTTGCCATATATAAATAATTTTATATTTACGATTTGTTTTTTTTAACATTTTCTAATTGTATTTAATATTTACATTTTCACAAACTGTATGCAGTCATTACAACCAGTAATCAATGTTTTTGTTTAGAAATGGACCATCCCCAATTAAGCTTATTATTTTGCAGTTGAGGCTTATTTTGAGCACAAATGTCCTTTCTGCAAATGTAATAGTTACAAGTGTAATTTGGTTTAGATGAATATTATTTTTATTTTTTCATAATATCACTGCCTACTTTCACGCACGTGGTAGATATGTGTGGGAATTCTGCGCTGAGATGCCGAAACTTTACGGGAATATTTAGAATTTTGTGTAAAACAATCTCGCTCCCTGTTCAGACACATATAGTGTTACTTCAATTTAACATGAGTTGTTAGTACCTTGAACCCAAAAACTCTGACTCTTTTGATATTTGATGATTGCTTCATTGATGATAACTTGGATGATGCTTTCATGTCTCTCTCATAAATTCTTCATCAGCGGCGTGCAACCAAATAATCAGTGTAGCTCTCAGCCCCCTCTGCTGGTGAAAATAATCACTAAATCATTGCTCTTTTCTCTGCAGGCTATGTTGATCAGGCTTTTTCCTTGTATATATTGGTTGCTTTGGACGTACTATAAAACGGGGACGTTTCTAAGGACAGCTCCAGTCTGGGACAGAACACCAAAAATCGGCACTGTCCCCAGAAAATGGGGACATCTGGTCACCTTAACCTGGAGCCACCAAGATTCTGAAGTACAAATCTGATGGACACTTCACTATCCCATGCGGCTATGAAGAGGAGTTGTGAATAACAGTAGAGCGATGCAACTGATGCTGTAAGTCACATGACAATGACATTACAAATGTACAACTGCAGAAACAGCCTATGTTTGAGAATGTATTTATACTATCCACCTTTTTCATGCCGTTAAATTGGGCGCGGCCATTTGTTAATACAGGTCTAGCTTCCGGTCTCATCTGCGTCCAGCTATTTTTAGATGTACAAAACAGTCCGTTTTGCTGCTTGATATTAAAAATTGGTGTTTCTTACCATATTATTTTAATGTATTATCTTAATTATGAACACTGGTTTGTAGTGAAAACAGTTTACTGCACATTGTTATTCTTCTCATAATTTACCTATATAGCCTAGCAGTTAATGATGCAAAGGTGGATATGCTTGCACAACTTCAGTACATACTATGAAAGTGCTGGAATTCAGATGTAGCTGAGGAAAGCTAAAGGTGTTAGCTCTCTGTATACATACTGAAAATAGAAGATTCCGGAAAGGAGATATATATTTTTATGTTTTTGTACTTGTGACTAACATCCTGTCAACATTATTACAAATTGTTTTACCCCAGAGAAGCCATGAGTAAAACATTAACTCATTAATAAAGTTCGTTCTGCGTGTCACAGGGATGAGGGTGATCCACCTACACTAATTCCACTTTTCCTGTTAAAAATGACCACATTGTTTATTAAAAGAACACTTTATATGGCACAGTGTTTTTCTTGGCCAGAGTTCAGCTAAACCAGCCAATCCACTGTTTAGTCACAAACACAAGACATGACAACAAACCAGAGGCAGGACCAAATAAATGGTTACCACATTATTCACCTTTCCACATGCAGTTTGCATGCCAAGATCCATTCACCAGCTGTTTTTTTTTTTAGCTCTCCTGGAGTGGAAAAAACCCAAAGTATGAGCAATTGTGAAGGTGATGCTTAGCTTTGCAAATACAACAAGTAGCTATTTAACATTTTCAGTAGAAAGCTGTGAGTGGTTCTTGCCTATGCAAAGCTTTACTAACATGCCTCATTACTTATGTAATCGATACACTGTAAATACAAAAAAAATAAAATAATAATCTATAAAAATAGAGCTCGATGTACTGAATTTTTATGAAGGAATTTTCTGTACTGATTTTTTTGAGGTTTTTTTTTTTTGTTTTTGTTTTTTTTTTACCTGCTTGTCGATTTATCTACAGGTCATACTGTAAAAAAAAAAAAAAATTCTGTTAAATTTCCTGGAATCAACTTCTTGGAATCAACAGTTGAACATTTTGATATCAGAGTAACACATGTTAGCTTTTGAAAAAACACTGATGTCTATGGAAGCCCATTCACGCCACATAAGAAAAAAAAACGAGCATAAAAACTCGAAATTATGACATTCTTAAGTCATTATTATGACATAAAATGTCGAATTTATGATTTAGTAAATCGAAATTATGACTTTAAAAGTCATAATTATGAGATAAAAAGTCAAAATTTTGACATACTAAGTCGAAATTATGACATTAAAAAGTCGAAATTATGACTTTAAAAGTCAAAATTATGACATAACTAAATCAAAATTATGACTTGCCGACTGGCACGCTCATTGATCTGACGCACGCGACCCGACACATGATGAATTATGAACAGATTAAGGAGTATTTCGATCGTGGTTTTACAAATGATGAAATTCTTGCCGTACTAGCGGAACGGCATGGAATAGCTCTGAGCAAACGCACTCTTGAGAGGATTTTAAGCAAGAACAAACTTTGGCGCAGAAAGAACAAAACGGATGTGGCGGAGGTGGCAGCTTTCATAGAACAACAACTTCAAACATCTGGGCAATGTCATGGCTATAGATGGATGCACCAAAAATGTTGGATGAATGGGATTGTAACTGATAGGGAAACAGTGAGAGTTCTGCTGCGGCTTTTAGATGGTGAAGGGGTTGATCTGAGGTCACGAAATCGACTGAGGCGGCGTGTGTATCATAGCCGTGGTCCTAACTTTGTGTGGCATATAGATGGCTATGAGAAGCCATTTGGAATTGGAATAAGTGGATGTATCGACGGATTTTCCAGGAGCATGATATGGCTAGAGGCATATAAGACGAACAATGATCCAAGACTTATTGCTGGATACTTCATGGATGCAGTCATTAAAGCTGGGGGTTGTCCTGCTAGAGTGAGGCTAGATTTAGGAACAGAAAATGTTCATGTGGCTGAGATGCAAAGATTTTTGACTTTTTCTGACGATCGACCTGCAACAGACCATGTTACTTTTGGCCCAAGCACTGGAAACCAGCGCATCGAAAGATGGTGGCTCACTTTGCGAAGTGAATGTGTTCAATTTTGGATAGACCTCTTTGACAAGCTGAGAGAGGACGGGCACTTTGCAGACACTTTTTTGGACAAATCTTTGGTGCAGTTCTGTTTCCTTAACAAAATTCAGGTGAGTTTATTTCGCTTTATCTCAATTGCCTTGCATGCCTAACATCTTTTAATTCATAAAAGAGAAGATTGTAGTCTCAAATATTAAATTATCTGTGTTCTGTAGACTTAATAATACCTACATTTATGTCGTGATACTGTTTTCAAAATTATTTGGCTTAGACATTAAACGTTACAAAAGTATTCTTAATAGAATCAAAAAGGGAATAATGTGTGGTTTAACACTAGAACTGCCATGGCAGTCATTTTGACCGTTTTGAATTTTATATCTGCAATAACTTTGTTGAAAAAATAAATAAAATCCTGCTGGTAGGCTACCTGACTTTTCCTAAAAGTGTCTGTATTTTCATTTAAAATGTTTTCATATAAATTACAAATAGGCTAAGGCAGAAAAAAATAATTAACATATTTACCTATTTCGGCCATGGGCGGTCAGATTGACCGCACTGAAATTCGCAGTATTATTATAGCCTATACATATACCAATATACACAACAATAAAATGTGGTAAAAGATACACAAAACTTATTCCAAAAAAAATAATTTAAATGCAGTGATATTCAGAACAGAACAAGAATGAAAGAATAACTATAAACAAGCCAAAATGAAATAGGCTACTTTCAAGCGAAAGTGAAAGTAAGCGACGTTGGGCTCACGTAACTCTCTAATTAGAATAAAAATGTTTCAACATTTGCGATGTATTTAGATGGTAAACTATTCTTCATTATAGGCTTTGTAGGCTTCACTCACGTTCCAATATCGACGGAACAAAAAAACATCCTCTTCACATGCGCAAAATGGTACGAATTGTAGCCTATAGGCCTACTTAGGCTACTATATAACAGTGGAATTTTTATATGTTAGGTTGACTTTTTTATTAATATATTTTATTATGGCTATAATGAACAGGCTGCAATGTCAAGATTGCAATGCTGGAATATGCTGTGTGTGTGTAAGGCGCGGGCACGATCGAACAGTGTGGCAACTCCGTCATTTTGTTCAGGGGTGCGTTCTCCGAAACTACCTTAACGCTACGTCGTTCTTAAGTTGTACCTTAAGAAGTACCTTATCGTTTATACGTGTTTTCTGAAACCTTCTTAGTTAAGTATACCTTCTGTAAGTCATACGTTCGTAAGGTTGGTCTGGAGCGCTCTTAGCTATACCTTATCGCTGCTGACGGTTCATACCGCTAGTGGCCACCACTACGCAAAAAGCTTTTTTACATCGCAGTTTAATTACACATAGACAATTTTATATGAACATTTAATATAAAATCTGATTTAGTATTAAAATTACATTTTTACTTTACTTAAAAATTTTACACATAAAATACTTAAGTTGTTATAGCCTACACCCAGTGTATGGAAGTGTTTTCATTAATAAAGTTTCCATACACTAATGGTTGTATCTTTTTTAATTACTATCCTAAGGCACATCAGCTGGCGAACCATTTGACAGAAAAGGCTTAGGAGTCTATATAAAGAAAGATGAGTTTACACAAATTTATAGCTATATGGCAGCGAGTACTTGTTTTAAATCAAAGACGGCGCCGTCCGTGGAGCCAGTTAGTGTATGTCAACTACATGGCTGGTGGATAATCAGCATACGTTGTGGAGAACATTAACACACTTATGGCCGTGAGGGTTTGGGATTGCACACTTGCTAAATTATAAACATGTACTCATATTTATTTCTGCATGCACATATTTCAATGAGCCCCGATAAATGCAGTTTGTACTATTTCTAAAACGCTTCTTTATAAAGAACATTGTTTTCTCAATACTTTACCTATACCGCTGTGAAGGAAAGAGCGCACAATCGATCATCGAGGCATCGATATCAACCAATTCAGCACCTCCACCATAGACAGCACCTGCTAAGGTCGAACTTAAGAAGGTTTACCTTAAGCAACATCCTAAGGTATAGTTCGAAGAACACACGTAGCAAAGGTATACCTGTAGTTAAGGTGTAGGCCTACCTTTTGAGTCTTCGTAGCGCGCTAAGAGACAACGTTATCGGAGTATGCACCCCTGGACATCTACAGATATTATTATTTATAGATGTATAATTAAACTTGTTTAAATGTACAGTTTGGTGTTTTTTGTTTTTTAAAAGATATCCCAATACAATAAATGCATTAATCTCTTAATTGGGTATTTATCATTAAAGGGCCTATATGCAACGTTTTCCCCAAAATAAACGTACCAATAGCCTTTGTATTTTACCATTTATGACTCAAACATGTCCTGATGAGCATACTGACACCTTTTCCGCTCACCGTGGGTGCACCTATAAGTCTGTATCCTATTTTTCCTGTATAAGTCTGTATATGACGTCAAGCGCGTTCATGTTAAACGTTTCAGATCACTCTGCCACCCCCGCTAGTCAGCAAACATACTTAGTTTCTCAAACAATATATGTATTTGACTGTTCTTACCTCTGTAAACATAATGTTGACTTCTTTGCAGCAAGGAAGAGCAGTTCCGTTTTTTGGCCACAGGTGTCATTAGCAAGTTTAAATTTCAGAAAAACGCATATAGGCCCTTTAAAGATATAGAGTTTGAAATCTAGCGGTCAAAATGACCACTTGCGGCAGTTCTAGTAGTTATGGAATTCTGGCACTTCTAGAAATGATAATTTAGAAGTTTTGTGCCATGAATTATGAAATATAAAAATACCATAAAAGACTGACATGAGAAAAGCTGGCAACAAAAGAGTTTATCTAAAACCATTATTTAATTTCATCTGATTGGAGTAAGGCTCTGTGATTTTGTCCACACGTGGCTTCACAAAATTATTTTTTACGTGAACTAACACTTTAAGTCAAACACTAAATTGTAACATGGGTTACATATCGTATTTATAATGTATTACACATACCAAAAATTTAAAATATCTTAAAATACTATTTGTTGCACATTTTTCTGTGATTTGATACCTTGTTCCATGATTCATGCTCTGTGTGATTCTTCTGCTACACACACAGCCTCCCAGACATCTAACTCTACTAACATGTTTCCTTACAGGAAGAGCTTGATGAGATAGTCTTCACTTGGAACAACCACAGAATACGGCCAGTCCACAACTCACGTTCACCACATGGCCGACCATCCATCATGTATGCAGTGTCTCATCTATATGGAGCCACAGACCATCTGCATCCAGTGTGTCTGGAGAAGGTTCAAGTCTGTTTAGAAGAGTGTGTTTTCAAGGACTTTCCATGCGATGAAGACACTTTTAACGTATGTGTTGATCTTATGTCAGAGCATGATTTGAACCATACGAATGATGTGTTTGCAGCAGTGGACTTGTACATAACTCTTAGAGTGCTAATTAAAAGTGAGTTGGAGCCTCATATCTAAAAAAATATGTGTTGCTAAAGACTTGCTAAATTGCTAAATTTTAGATTTGTATTATAAGAGTCAGTAGGGAAGACAAACAGGTTGTGTTTTAACCAGGGAATGGTTTAATTGACTCAAAATAACACTTTCCAAAATTGCAGAACAAAAAAAATGTACAATAAACTGTACTTGAGTTATGGGCATAACTGAACATGCTAGAAATGAATACTAGAAAAACAAAAGGAAAGTGTTGTATAATAAAGTGCATTCAAATAAAAACATTCTTTTTATCAAAATACATGGCAAAATAAATTATGGTACAAGCTTTGTAACTGACCCTTTCAAACCTTGTGCCTCAGAGAGAGTACTAACAGGAACTTTGGAAATGTGAACATGTAAAACACATCTTGAAAAAAACATCAAGAAATAAAGCCTGTTATGACCTCAATTATGTTGTTGAAGCTTAACTTCAATTGAAGCTTAATCTTACTGATAGTAAGTCTGTAGTGTACTAGACTATATCCATGACCCATATGTTGCTCTCTAACACTTTGTTCGTTTCATGGCGAAACTCTGGGTAGTTGTCATAATTCACAGGCAGCTCCAGGTAACAGCCACATGTGTGTGCAATGGGTCGTCTCTGAAAGCCTTCCAACTGTGTGAAGCTAACAGTGATGGTCTTTCCCAGGAACAAATCTGACCCGGTACAAAACCGAAGGAAGAGGGACAGGTGTTGTTTATCTGATTCTCTAAGAAATGTACTTAGATACCTGCCAGTGTGTTTTTGTTGTAAATTCATTGTAGCAGGGTAGGCTATTGATTTCATGACCTTTCTTGATGACGGTTGTAGTTCATCATAGGCAGCTGCGATGTCCTGGAGCTCAATTCTCATAGGCGCAAGCACATTATGCCACTGCTCTATCACAAACGCAGGTTCTTGAATGAGCTTCTGATGTGCCATCTCCTCCAATAGCTGCTCGATATTATCTGCTGTTGGGACTCTTCGAGAGTTATGATGATCCATGACCTCAAAGAGCTCTTCTTTGTCCACATCTTCAAAATGTGAACGGCATGATTCTAGGATCATTCTGTCTGATTCTGTAACATATCTGAGAAAGCAGTCCACAAGACTGGTTGTGACACATCCATGGGCCGCCTGTTCCAGCATTACAGGTGCTATTTTTACAGGCAGATACTTCTCTCTTTGCCAGCCAAATGCAATGATTCGGCCTATGCTTTCCCACTGTTGTTGACCAAAGTCATGTCGTAGATAAGGGACCTTAAAGCTATTTCCCAAAGTACATTGCTCATAAAAGTCATGCCAAAACTCTGAAAGCACATCCCTCAAACCCCCCCCCTTCATCAACAGCATTTTCCAGCCTTCCATCGGGAAGAATGACTTTCATAGATATGTCATCCGTCAAGACACTTTCATCACAAAAATGTTCAATAAGCTGTCGAAAGGCCTGACCATGATGAATAACAAGAATTTTCTTCACCCTTTCACTCTGAACAAAGGGCTCCAGTGAGTTATCAATTGGAAAAGGTACAGAATATGATTCCTCTAAAATAGGTAATGTGTCATCAAGCGCAGTGTCTTCCAGTCCAGAGATAAGTCCTGTGGAGATTGTTACAGTGCCACTATCCTCCAAATTGTCCACCTCTGGCTGCCTGGCTGCATCAATTTCAAACACACTTGATGGATCAGTCATGCTAATTATGGAGTCTGACAATAAAACATCATCACTGCCTGTTTCAATTAAAGTGCTACTCCCAACATAAATTAGGTCTAACTCTACATTCTCAGTCAACAGAGGGGATTGGCTGGTATGTATGGGAGATCTGGAATCTCGCTCAGTCAACAGAGGGGATTGGCTGGTACGTATGGGAGATCTGGAATCTCGCTCAGTCAACAGAGGGGATTGGCTGGTACGTATGGGAGATCTGGAATCTCGCTCAGGCAGCAGAGAGGATTGGCTGGTACGTATGGGAGATCTGGAATCTCGCTCAGGCAGCAGAGGGGATTGGCTGGTACGTATGGGAGATCTGGAATCTCGCTCAGGCAGCAGAGGGGATTGGATGGTACGTATGGGAGATCTGGAATCTCGCTCAGGCAGCAGAGGGGATTGGATGGTACGTATGGGAGATCTGGAATCTCGCTCAGGCAGCAGAGGGGATTGGATGGTACGTATCGGAGATCTGGAATCTCGCTCCGTCAGAAAGGATTGGCTGGTACGTATGGGAGATCTGGAATCTTGCTCAGTCAACAAAGGCGATTGGCTGGTACATATGGGAGATCTGGAATCTCGCTCAGGCAGCAGAGGGGATTGGATGGTACGTATCGGAGATCTGGAATCTCGCTCCATCAGAAAGGATTGGCTGGTACGTATGGGAGATCTGGAATCTCGCTCAGTCAACAGAGGGGATTGGCTGGTACGTATGGGAGATCTGGAATCTCGCTCAGGCAGCAGAGGGGATTGGATGGTACGTATGGGAGATCTGGAATCTCGCTCCATCAGAAAGGATTGGCTGGTACGTATGGGAGATCTGGAATCTCGCTCAGTCAACAGAGGGGATTGGCTGGTATGTATGGGAGATCTGGAATCTCGCTCAGGCAGCAGAGGGGATTGGATGGTACGTATGGGAGATCTGGAATCTCGCTCCATCAGAAAGGATTGGCTGGTACGTATGGGAGATCTGGAATCTCGCTCCATCAGAAAGGATTGGCTGGTACGTATGGGAGATTTGGAATCTCGCTCAGTCAACAGAGGGGATTGGCTGGTACGTATGGGAGATCTGGAATCTCGCTCAGGCAGCAGAGGGGATTGGATGGTACGTATGGGAGATCTGGAATCTCGCTCAGGCAGCAGAGGGGATTGGATGGTACGTATGGGAGATCTGGAATCTTGCTCAGGCAGCAGAGGGGATTGGATGGTACGTATGGGAGATCTGGAATCTCGCTCAGGCAGCAGAGGGGATTGGCTGGTACGTATGGGAGATCTGTAATCTCGCTCAGGCAGCAGAGGGGATTGGATGGTACGTATGGGAGATCTGGAATCTCGCTCCATCAGAAAGGATTGGCTGGTACGTATGGGAGATCTGGAATCTCGCTCCGTCAGAAAGGATTGGCTGGTACGTATGGGAGATCTGGAATCTCGCTCCATCAGAAAGGATTGGCTGGTACGTATGGGAGATCTGGAATCTCGCTCCGTCAGAAAGGATTGGCTGGTACGTATGGGAGATCTGGAATCTTGCTCCATCAGGAAGGATTGGCTGGTACGTATGGGAGATCTGAAATCTTGCCTATTTCCCCCTCCCTGCACAAATTTTTCGCTGTTGAAGTTCAACTGTGTGTCACTAACGATGGCTTTCTTCTTAGTTGTCAAGTAAAAACGCAAGATTGGTAATTTGGTCAGCTCATAAAGTTCTCCAACTGTAATCTGGTCATCTATTGTTTGCTCTTGAAAGTCTGTTACATCGACCAAAAAATCTGTGAAGCTTCCCACGGAACATTTTTCACCTGGAAAATACAACTCGGCAGCCTTTGCAAGTAGATCCTTTTTTGTACAGTCCTTTGACACGGAAATTGTACGTGTACCCCCACCTTTTTTTGTTCGGACCTGAATAAACTTCCCTTCTCGAAAATGCATCCATCCCATTTCAATATTTCGCATACTCTTTTGAGCATTTTTTGACCATGTTTTGACAATGTTTGTAGATCTTCTCCTGGACTGAAGCACAGGCTCTACTCTTCAGCACAACGGGGACCCAAAAAACAACATTTTACAGTATAGTGTAATATAGTGTCATATAAAAATACACACCCACAAAATGTATTTAACAGTAAAATGTTGTTTTTTTGGTCACCATTGTTGCAGAAGAGTAGAGCCTGTGCTTCAGTCCAGGAGAAGATCTACAAACATTGATGATATGCTGCATGTTGCTTTATTTAACAGGTGGAGACTGTGTAGTTGCTGGTCCAGTGGACATCTTTTTATGTTCAATAGTTTTTTAGTGGCCTCAAATGAAATAATTTCACAGTAATACTTTGCTCGCATTATTTATGCATTAAATATATAATACATTTAAATGACAGTTGGTCAATTCAAGGCAGTCGGTTTCTCCAAGTGAAATTAGTTAACTCGAGTTTCAATTTAGTGCATTTTTACAGTAACAAACTGTAGATTACAGTAAATAACTGTACAATTAACAGTATATTATGGCAACAGTGTTGCCAGTATTTTACTGTAAAAAAAAACCTGGTAAGGTCTAACAGTGTAGTCCCAGACTAAATGTGTTATTGAGCTGTTTTAGCTGAAAACAACTTGCACTGATATATTTTAAAATACGTCTGTGGCATTGTTTGTCTCAAGATGCAGACCAGTAGGCTAATGATTTTTTTCTTTTTCTAAGGCATGTATATTAAAGCTAGCCTACTTAAATTACCTAACTGTACTAAGGCCTAATCCTGGCTTAATAAGCCCTGCTGTGAAACCAGGTAAATGTGTATTGTATTAAGAACAATAGAAATAAAGGTGACTTATTGCAATAGCTTATTGGATAATTTGATTTCTCGTTTTGTCTTCTAAATGGAAAAATGAAGAAAACTAATTTATCACATATTCATCCCTTCTCATGAACATAAATGAACAAATCTCAAGACGTTTTTTAATATTTTTATTTTTGGACTGTGATGCATATTTATCAGTTTCATGATTACCTTATCCTGTTGCATTCGCTGTATGGTGTCATCAGAGACATTTCTTGACTTCAAAAACTCCCAAAGGTCATCCATCCTAGAAGAACAGACATTATAATATATAAAAAATATTATAACAAACTCTGGAGTTAGTTGGAATAAGATCGGTCCATTCGTTTTGCCCTCTAGTGGACAGTACGACACACATTTGAACGATAGAACGATAGAAATCACACTGAAAAAGGCCAAGTCTTATGATTTAGTTAAATCCAAGTCTTTTACAATACACAAAACTGAATTCAGTATTAGTTCCGAAATATATAGTCAAAATTCGGACTTTTTAAAAACTTAGAGACTTTGGACCTACATAGGCCTATGCACATCACAGCACAATATGGATAATTGGCAACCCTATTACTGTTAAACATGATTAACAGATATTATAAAACTACAATTTTATGACCGAAGCTACATGTTTATGCAGTAAAATTGACCCAATATATTGTGGCACTATGGTACGCATGGCCGGCCCAAGTCTTTATGGGTCCCTAAGCAGAATTTTATTTGGAGGCCACCAATATGATTAACTATTGTCAATACTTGACTATAAATCTAACACACCCATAATCAATTTTATTAGTTGTAGCTGTGTGATACCTGGCATGTTTTTAATCGTAACTGTAGCCAACCCACAAGAGGTGTTTTTTTTTGTGTTTTTTTTTTTTTGCACTTAAAAACTTTAATATTCAAAGTCTTTTAAAGTGGTGTACTGAAAGTTAAATAAACCAGCAGAAAAAGAAGTTGTAAACAAGCGCTTTAATTGCTTTTGGTTAAAAAAAAAGTGTAAAAGTGCAATTAACTTCTACTAAAATAACTTTAGATAACAGTATCCTCTTATATAAAAAAATGTAATTGTACAAAACTGACTATATTAAGTAAAATACTTAAGACAAAAAAAAAAACAGATCAGATGGACCTGTAAAAAGATGACAATAATACATTTATTAACATTAAAGGGATAGTTCACCCATGGAAATTCTGTCTTCATTTACTCACTCTCAATGTGTTTTAAACATGAATGAGTTTCTTTCTTCTGTTGCACATAAAAGTTATTTTGAAGAATTTGGGTAACCAAACAGTTGCTTGTCACCAGCGACTTCCATAGTATATTTTTGCTATGGAAGTCAATAGACCTACAACTGTTTGGTTACCCAAATTCTTCAAAATTTCTTCTTTTGTGTTCAGCAGAAGAAAGAAATTGATACAGTTTTGGAGTAACATGAGAGTGAGTAAATAATGAAAGAATTTTCCTTTTTGGGTGAACTATCCCTTTAAGAACACGCGTCAGCATGTTTACTATAACCCATGCTGTCCCTTTAAGACCTACACGCTTCTAACACACAGATGCAACGGATTACTTTAACTTTAGATATAACCAACTGTGTTTATGTAAACATGGTGTGATGCATATAGTCAGATGCAAGCACAATCAGATGCAAAAGATAAAGTCCAATAATCGGGCGCTGTTTGACAGCCTTTTAGTGTGCGCTCGCGCCGGGTGTAGCCTATGCTTAAAAAAAGCAATTAATTATATTTTGTTATTGCGAATAAGTGCAGTGTCTCGTGAGTGTAAGTCTACAGCTGCGTTTAACATGTGATGTAAATAGCCAATACATCAAGTTGTAGGCTACAACATCCCAGCAAACATTGGTCCGACGGCGACGTCGTGTCCCTGGCAAAAAATAGTCGCGGTAGGACGGCATAAATCGGTGAAAATATGTAACACAGAACATTTCCTAAAAATGCATTCAGATATGTTTGTACATGTCTATAGTTCTATGGGGTTGCATGTATAATTGTTACTTTGACTTTTAGCTGCGTGTAGTTCAATATTTACCCGTGTTGTTAATCGGTTGTGAGAGGACGTCACTAATTGACGTCTTTTACACGTGCATTACACGTCCGATCGTGACCCTCTATGAAATCCTTGTGGAATATGCAAAAGCTGTGCTTACACCTTGATTAATACTGCAATAATTAATATAAGTGCACCAAGTAGTTTTTAAGAAGTTTTAAAGAGGTTGTGAATAGACGTCCACTGACGTCTTTTACACGTCTTGTCACGGTTGTGAAAAGACTCCAAACAAGACAAACAGGGAAAAAACATTTTTTTATACAAAGTAAATATAATTACTTTATCTTGTTTAAATAAATTATAATCACAAACTGCCAAGTGTGGTCAAGTGATTGCCATGCTACAATTTAGTCATCATTTCAACCTGTTCTATGAATTCGTTGTTATTATTTTTATGGAATCTATGCATATGTAAAACAGATATATATCCGGTCACCATTTCGGTCTGAGTTGTATGCAATTGCCAAAACGGTGCTGCCAAGATGTAGACACAAAACATAGTAATATATTTCGTGATATTACAAAATCATTTATTCATCTTTTGTATTTGTAATGTCTATGAATCTTTTGTGAATAGTTTTTTTTTAGTAGACTGCCCCTTATCTACTGCCTTGCTTTACTCTAAATGTACTGTATTATTTTTTTGTGTGTGCTTGATTCTGTATCCCCTGTGCATTTTGTAAAAAAAAAAAAAAAAAGTAACAAAAAAAAAGTAAAAAAAAAAATTCACGCGAGATCTCTGGAACATCCAGCAGGCAACCACGAGGAAGAGGACTCGAAGAGGACTCGAGGAGGGAGATGTATCGATATATATTATATAAAATCTACTGTTGGGTAAGTACATTTTGTATTATTTGATTAACGTGCTTGAGTTTTACTTGTTTGACACGAAGGAACCGAGAGAAATGATGCCCACGTTGTCAACTGAAATTCACTGAGAATGGCTAAAACTCGCTAAGGTTAGAAGGCTAAAAGTTACTTATATTGATGTAATTTTTATTGGTACGCTTTAATTAATTATTCAGGGGACATCACAGCCCTCCTGTCTTATCAGACGTGTCCTGTTCACTTTCTCACAGTTACACACACAGTTGGGTGTTCCTCAACGGCAACACATCAAAACACAACATCTTTTATTCAATAAAAATAAAATCTAATGCATGTTGATTACCTTTTTCTAATGTTTCATTCATGATTCATTAATTTTGTTCCAAGGTTTTTTATTTATTTATTTTTTTTAGCTGTAGACCATAAAGATATTTTGAAAATAAGTGCATGTCATTTATCTCAAATTTTTTATTTTATTTATTTTAAAAATAAATATATTCTCTTCCCTCAGCTGCTGTGAAGAGGTAGAGTCTCTGAGACTGATGCAGCGATGGCAAAACACCTGAAGCTCGCTCCAGGAAGAGATGAGGGTGGAGGTTACAATTTTCTCACCCTCATGTTACGATCATAATCATTTTTCCTACAATGGCAGTTAATGGATTGTGAGATCTGCTTGGTTACAAATATTCTTCCAAATATCTTTGTGTTTATAAGACAACTGTGTAAGTCAATGACAACATTAATAAAGACATGATAAAAAGAAAGCATCTTTTAACAGTTTAGTCGAAAACACGTGAACACATTCTCAGAAATGTAATATTTGAATTCATGTCGGTTCTATACAGTTTAACATCATTTACGCTACTTTGATTTTATAAATGGCAATGATTTCAAACATATTTTATGATGAGGGTCTTCTATGTTTTATGATTTTCTTGTAACATGACAACAATGGCTCCTGCAAGGTGGTTATGCCACGTTCAAATATAATATTCTTAATATTATTTATATGATTAAAGTATTTAAAAATAAAAGCAATTAATAAATACATTAATAAACAAATTCTGCGAAAATAGAAATTTTTGACAATAATAATGGACTTCAAGATTGAGTATTTCAGCACTTTTTATTCAGTGATGACCCTCATTAAATCATATTTCTGACGAAAATGGTAAGCCTGTAAACTGATTTCAGAAATCCAAAATGGATACAAAGATTACATTGAAAACCTATTTTTTTAAATAGATTTTAATCATCTTGAAGATTCTTATTTGTCATTGACCCAGTAAAGATAACGTGAAAACAATATCATCAGAACATAGAAAGGTATACAGGTTTGAAACATGAGGGTGAGTAAATGACAGAATTTCCCCTTTATATAATAATTCAGTATTTTGTAATTGGTATTTTAGTTTGGTTAACAGATGCTAAACTGTTCAAAAACAATAAAATGTGCTAAATCAGAGCATGCTTCTTTTTTGCATATGTCCACAAATAATGTGTTATTGTTTGTGATGTACACTTGATTAAGACGTTTTATGGATGTTCAGGTCTGACTGATCTAGAACTTTTGTCAAGATGTGTTAAACCTCAAGACATAATTGATTGCCTTTCACGATGATACACAGTGGGTGTGTGATTATTTTATATGCAGGCTTATATATACATACACTTAAACTATGCAGCAACGCATTTAAACATTTAAACGACAACGTCCAGAAATCGACGCATTTGGACGTCCAGAAGACGACGCATTTAGACGTCCAGGAGACGTGCAGAAAAGACGTGCAGTTCACGTCCAGAAGAAGTCAAAGACGTCGGTTCAACTTTCATTTTGGAACTATTTTTCAACCATGACGGGACGTGTCGGACGGACGTCTTTTCAACGGTCAAAAGACGTCCAAATGTTTGCTGGGATGTTACGGTCAGGGTCTTGGGGTCCACCTAGAGGCGGCGGGGCCCTAAGCAGCTGCTTCGTTCACTTAGGAGGTGGCTGACTATGATGGTAGCCTACATGAAATAAAATGTTATATTGTTTCCCCCATAAAATGTTATATACTGCCATAATTTATTAGGCCTATACATCTGAAACTTTAACATGCGTTCTAATTTTCCCTTATATAGGCCTATTCTTAGAGTGTTTTAGGCGCCAAAGCCATAACATGTTCTAAATGTGATTTAATAGGCCTATATGACTCGGGATCATTCATATTCACATCTATAAATAGGCTACGCGAAATGTAATCTTCATTTTGTGAGTCTTTACTTATGTGCAATTATGCAATAGCCAACTTCTGTGTAGCCTAGGCTACTTTATGACTTACCTGGGATGATGCAATTCTTTCCTTAAATCTTTTCAGAAGTGAGTTTGCTCAGATCCGCTCGCTAAGGCAAGAATTTCATCCAACTACGATAAAAATAGCCCAATTAATGTGTTCACAATTCTATGGAAGCATGCATGTCATCCTGTGTCGTGTCGTGTCGTGCCGTGTCCTGTCGAGTGAAGCCTGAAGATCAATAAGCTAGTCGACAAGTCATAATTTCGATTTAGTTATGTCATAATTTTGACTTTTAAAGTCATAATTTCGACTTTTTAATGTCATAATTTCAACTTAGTATGTCAAAATTTTGACTTTTTATCTCATAATTATGACTTTGAAAGTCATAATTTCGATTTAGTATGTCAAAATTTCGACTTTTTATCTCATAATTATGACTTTTAAAGTCATAATTTCGATTTACTAAATCATAAATTCGACATTTTATGTCATAATGACTTAAGATTGTCATAATTTCGAATTTTATGCTCGTTTTTTTTTTCTTATGTGGCGGGAATGGGCTTCCATAGATGTCTGTAATAACATGCAATTTATTTTTATTATTTAATTAAAAACAAATAAAATTGCATAAATCTTGCAAACAGCCTATTTCAGTGTAATAATGGTATGAAAGGTAGAGTATGGAAAATGCAATGAAGAAGGGAATGTGATTGAAAATGACATGTCACTCAAAAGAGCACCTCATCTTGACACCACATGTTGGAAAAAACACGCTAACCGGCAGACCACAGCTCCAGCACAGCTGCCTTTAATCACAGATGAAACCTTTGTATAATTCAGAGCTTCCTGTAAGAGGAAGAATGTCATGACAACATCTGGGCTGCTTAATGTGGAGACTAATTAATTAGAACTTGGTAAAGATGATCTTATTTGTAATCACTTTCAGTACCAGGAACAAACATGATCAATAGGCCAGGGATCTCATGAGACATTGAAGAATGTGTTCTCCTATAAGCATGATACATGATAGCATGACATTCCCCAAGCTCTTCATGCCCGTTATCAGAGCCTGACAATTATTAGACCTGATTAATTAACATTAATTTATATTTGAATTTGTATTTGATTTGAATCATTAGTAATGGTCCTTGGAGTGAAGTGTGTGATACCGCATCCTTGTTGGTATTTTGATTTGGGATGAAGGGATCTACATCAGTGACCGTCAGAGTCCAGTTTAATTGCAGCACATGACCTGACCTCTTTCCTTCAGGAAAGCGACTGACTCATTGGATACAAAGTAGAGAGCAATTCAAGCTTTACAACAAAATCAGGTACGAGATCATGTATAATCAGCCAGTGATTTGTCAGGATTCTGGACTTGTCTGTGTAGTGTTTTTGCTCCCCATGTGCTCTGTGACCCAGTTTTTCCTCGTGTTGAGTTCCTGTTTTTCCTTATTCGGGCATGCTCCTGTGTTCCCTGATTAAGTTCAGTAGTCTCCAACTGTGTTTATTAATTATCCTCATTGGTTACTTAAGACCTGTGTTATTCTGTGTCTGCTGTCCGGTGTCTTTTGTCATCCTTGTGTTCCTGCCTGCCTTGTGCTACCCCTGGATTTGAGATTTCATTAAAGACTGTTTAAGCTTCTCCAACATCTCCAATTCTCCTTGCTCCTAGCACCAAAGAAACGGGACAGAGTTAGCACAAAATAAACCCCAGCTCACCCTGATCATGACTCTGAAGATGCTACTTACCAAATAAATACGATTTGAGTGTTAGTTATTTTATAATAGGAGTAGAAATTTTTGGCCATGAGTGCTCAGGAACTGAATACAGTGTAGAATAAAAAAATCATTAATCAGAAATATTTGACTGATGAATGTTGATTGGTTTACCATTCAGAATTCCATTCAAGTATTTATTCCAGAAAGACGAAAAATCCAAAAGAAGTAGGTTTTAATGATAACAATGGTGAAGAACAAACACCTACACTACACTACACTACACTACACTACACTACACTACACTACACTACACTACACTACACTACACTACTTTAAGGACAGAGAAACTGAATTAAACAGACCGGGTTTTTAAACACAGAGGAAGTAATCAGAAGAACAGAAACAGGTGGGGAGTAATCAATTAACTAAACAAGAAAAGGAACATGACCAAATAAGGAAAACTCAAAAGGAACAGGAAAATAGGAGTCCATGACTGTGACAATAATAAACAGTATTAGTATAATCAAATCAAATTTTATTTATAAAGACTGTGATGCAGTATAACACTGAATGAAATGTATAGTTAGTATAACAGGGAAATGTATATAGAGGTAATTATATTGAAAGAGAGAGCTAATTAAACTCTGAATTATATTGATTTTATTGTGTGTGTTGGGCAAATACAAGTAATGTAATATATTGAATTCCCAAAGGACTTTAATTTTGAAGGGAAGGAACTCTTTCAAGAAAAAAAATAATAATAAAAAAGTGCAAATGTCATAGTATCATAGAAATAAATTTAATTGAATAAATATATGACTATTAGATTAGTTTACATAGTATCCGAGGCTATATACAGTATAGCGAAAGCATGACACTTAATTTGTTCTACAAAATAATGTGGAAATTACATTTTCAAAATAAATTTCATAAATAAATGACACAATGAAATAATATTTTCAGGTCATAATTGGACAAAATTTCAATTTGACAGGAAATGATGGACAATAAAAATACTGTTCTCAAGAGATCTTGATTCTTCTTGTTGTCTTCAAATACCACATTTTTATTACCTATATTCTTATTTCAATACACATTTAAAAAAAAAAATAATAAGTTTAACGGCAAACACTTTGTAATGAAAAAAGTGTGCCCTTAATATTTTTCATTGTGCAGTCACTGTTTTCTAAAAATAAAAAGGTACTATATAATATTACAAAATCTTAATTCACAATACATCACGGCCTGTCATTGCTTATTGCATAGCTATATACATCAGATTTTTTAAATCTTATCAATTATGTTCTTGGAAAAGTATTTTTACATTTTGGTAAAGGAAGCTTTGATTGTAAACGTGACTCTGACGCATGTGGCTGGAATAATATTCATTCTCTTACATATACTTGCTGTCGTCTGCAGTTCCTCTCTCGACCCTGACCGATTAAAATACACATGGGATTTATAAATTGATATCTTGAACTTTTCCAAATAACCACAGCCCTGAGATGTCAGTAAAGCAATAATCTCTGTCTCAGTCATGGATGTGTAACTATGATGAATAAAGGCAGGGCTGACATTCATGTTTTTCTCAAGAAGTCTGGGCTTTGTCAAAGGATGTGTGGTCTGGCTGATAGCATCTATCCACTGCTGATACACTTAGATGAACTGGACTGTCAAGACTGAGTGTCACTGTGTTTATGTGTTGTTTGAGGAAACTTTATATTTATAAGCAGCGCTTTACAAACTGTAAAGAATATTGTTTGTGTTAAAATGTTGTGAAGGGAATAACACATTCAAATTCAACTGTAAAATGTGTTAGTCACAACTCCTACAGAACATTTAAGAGATTCTTAAATTATTTATGAACATTACATGAATTGAATTACTAGTTAATAATAAAGTTAGAGAACAGACTAATAATAAGATACTAAAGTCGTGGGTACGTTATTTAAAAAAAAAAAAAAAACTTTTAAAAACCATTTATAATTTATAATTATAATTTCTAATTATTAAATATTAAACTATAATACTATATATATATATATGACTAAAATGTCACAGCATATACAGGTATAATCATAATATAACAAAACGTAAAATAATGGGTTTATTTCTATTATTGTTTATTCATTATTTTTGTAATTACTGATATTATTACACTTCGAAAAGTGCTGTATGAGTGATTCAGAGTCTGTAAATGGCTGTATTCCAGCACCTTAGAAAATACCTTTTCAGAGACCACACAATTGTCAATGTTCACAACTACCTAATATTTAAATGTGTGATTAATATTCCTGAGTCAGGTTGAATAGCATTTACATAATCTCCTCACATTGTCCATGCTGCTATTAAACGTGAATAGAACGTCCCGACTTCTGCTTATCTACGGATTATTTCTGAACATTCATTACGTCTCACTTTGTGCTTGTTTTCTCTAGCATAAATATGTGGACTTTTGCAGATGTGTGCTTCTTTGCGTGATTACATAACAAGCGGGATTTGTCCTGTTGCCATGGAAACAAGTAATTAATCAATTATTATTGCAATCCGCTCTGATAAATTGAGTTAAACCTGTCTCAGAGCATTCTGTCAAATGAATCTGAGCAGAGCACTTAATATAATTGATATTTTGTTTACTTTTTGGTAAGAGTTGCACAACGCAGGCTACACTTTGACCAAATGTTATTTTTTTCCACACACAATCAAAATAACACCATGTTTTCTAGCAGTGAGAAGTGATTCATTCATACTATGAAGATTGTATATTCATCTTTGAGTTGTGCAGGCAATAACATGACTTTTCCTGTCCTGCCTCACACCTCAGACTGTGAATGTGCTCTCAGAAGACAAGCAGAAGCTTCTGAAGCCACTTGGAGAGAAAGACTAAGATCCAGTCTCTCCAGTACACTATGATATTCCCAGCATCATACTGAATGCTCTGCAAAAATACAGGTGTATCTTAAATTATAATACTGGGTAAAAGTTCTTTTATTTCAGTAATTCAACTCAAATTGTGAAACTCGAGTATTAAATAAATTCAGTGCACACAGCCTGAAGTATTTTTAGTCTTTGGTTCTTTTAATTGTGATGATTTTGGCTCACGTTTAACAAAAACCCACCAATACATTATCTCAACAAATTAGAATATGGTGACATGCCAATCAGCTAATCGACTCAAAAGTCAAGTCAAGTAAAGTCACCTTTATTTATATAGCGCTTTAAACAAAATACATTGCGTCAAAGCAACTGAACAACATTCATTAGGAAAACAGTGTCAATAATGCAAAATGATAGTTAAAGGCAGTTCATCCTTGAATTCAATGATGTCATCTCTGTTCAGTTAAATAGTGTCTGTGCATTTATTTGCAATCAAGTCAACGATATCGCTGTAGATGAAGTGACCCCAACTAAGCAAGCCAGAGGCGACAATCTTTAATCTAGATTTAAACTCCAAGAGTGTGTCTGCCTCCCGAACAATGTTAGGTAGGTTATTCCAAAGTTTAGGCGCCAAATAGGAAAAGGATCTGCCGCCCGCAGTTGATTTTGATATTCTAGGTATTGGTATTATCAAATTGCCTGAGTTTTGAGAACGTAGCGGACGTAGAGGATTATAATGTAAAAGGAGCTCATTCAAATACTGAGGTGCTAAACCATTCAGGGCTTTATAAGTAATAAGCAATATTTTAAAATCTATACGATGTTTGATAGGGAGCCAATGCAGTGTTGACAGGACCGGGCTAATATGGTCATACTTCCTGGTTCTAGTAAGAACTCTTGCTGCTGCATTTTTGACTAGCTGTAGTTTGTTTAAACACCTACAAAGGTTTCCTGAGCCTTCAAAATGGTCTCTCAGTTTGGTTCACTAGGCTGCAAAATCACGGGGAAGACTGCTGATCTGACAGTTGTCCAGAAGACAATCATTGACACCCTTCACAGGGAGGGTAAGCCACAAACATTCATTGCCAAAGAAGCTGGCTGTTCACAGAGTGCTGTATCCAATCATGTTAAAAGAAAGTTGAGTGGAAGGAAAAAGTGTGGAAGAAAAAGATGCACAACCAACCGAGAGAACCGCAGCATTATGAGGATTGTCAAGCAAAATCGATTCAAGAATTTGAGTAAACTTCACAAGGAATGGACTGAGACTGGGGTCAAGACATACAGACATGTCAAGGAATTTGGCTACAGTTGTCATATTCCTCTTGTTAAGCCACTCCTGAACCACAGACAACATCAGAGGCGTCTTACCTGGGCTAAGGAGAAGAAGAACTGGACTGTTGCCAATGGTCCAAAGTCCTCTTTTCAGATGATAGCAAGTTTTGTATTTCATTTGGAAACCAAGGTCCTACAGTCAGGAGGAAGGGTGGAGAAGCTCATACCCCAAGTTGCTTGAAGTCCAGTGTTAAGTTTCCACAGTATATGATGATTTGGAGTGCAATGTCATCTGCTGGTGTTGGTCCATTGTGTTTTTTGAAAACCAAAATCACTGCACTAATTTACCAAGACATTTTTGAGCACTCCATGCTTCCTTCTGCTGACCAGCTTTTTGTAGATGCTGATTTCATTTTCCAGCAGGATTTGGCACCTACCCACTCTGCCAAAAGCACCAAAAGTTGGTTAAATGACCATGATGTTGATGAGCTTGACTGGCCAGCAAACTCACGAGACCTGAACCCCAGAGAGAAGCTATGGGCTATTGTCAAGAGGAAAATGAGAAACAAGAGACCAAACAATGCAGACGAGCTGAAGGCAACTGTCAAAGAAACTTGGGCTTCCAGAGCAGTGCCACAAACTGATCACCTCCATGCAACACTGAGTTCAGGCAGTAATTAATCATCGAAATCATAAAAATTAAAAGAACCAAAGACTTAAACTACTTCAGTCTGTGTGCATTGTATTTATTTAATACATGAGTTTCACAATTTTTCCACAACATTCTAATTTATTGAGATGCACCTGTACTTCATTAAAAGCCTAAAGTCACTGCACGTCATGCTGAAATACTTCCATTAAGGATCTTTCACATGAACAGGTGGCCAAATATAATGACTACTCCAGGTGAAACGCACAGCTTGCAGCGAGTGAATAAGTGAGTCATCCTCATTCACCAGGGCCTGTTTTTTTCTTCTTTCTTTTCTTTTTTCTTGCTTTAAGCTTTCCAAGGCCGTCTGAAGCCTGATTGCATCCCCTTTTACAAGCAGTGAATACTGAACAAAACTAAAGCTTTGTAGAATTCTTGGAATAGAACACTAGTGTGCTGCTCACTGCAAACTGGACATAGTACAATTTTAAAAAATCTTAATTCATTATTTGACGAACTGCTGAAAGTTATAATTGAAGTGTAAGTACTATTTAAATATATAGCAAACTGTATACTGAGTTGACTGGACAGTATTCAGTGGGCAGTCAGTTTGAGATTGTAAAAGGGGATGCTATAGTTAAACTGGGATACAGACCTGGGCTGCTTTTTTCCAAATGCATCATAAGCCTAAGCAGATCATACATCCAATGCCAACAGTGGTCTCTACGATCAACTTATCTCATGATGCTTTTGAGAAACGCAGCCCTGATCAGTTTGCACAATGAAAGCCTGTCATATCTACTGAGGATTTGTTTTTTTTAATCCAGGGAGTATATTGTAAGGATGATAGTTTGAGTACTTACAGCATGACCTCTACATTTTCCCAGAGGTCACATGCTGTAAAGTGTGTAACTATTTATACAGAGAGCACAGATGATGAGCATGCAGTTCAGTTCATTCTCTGAAATGCCACAACAGTGTTACTCTGTGTTTTGTAGTACACATAACCATAGGCAGAGCTTGTGTAAGGCCTTTCCCTGGCCACGTACGGAGACTTGGGGCAAAAATGCCACTTAATTGGACAAAAATGCCCCTGCACAAACAAATATAATCTATTACGTCTGTTTCTAACAAGGTGAATATGAATAGACAGTGTCGAATTCGGCATTAGATTAAGATCTGCTCATGTTGTGCCATATTTTATTTTAGGCATTTTTACAGTGTTGCGCATTTTAACCAATCACACACTATTCTGTTGAGTTTAGGAATGCAATGGCAAAACAGAAGCGTTCAGATGAGTCCTCGCTGAAACTCATCAGTTTTGTAGAGCGTTCTCAGGCATTCGTTTTTGAAAGTGCTTAAACTTGTCATAGATCAATGTTAGTGATAATGCCACTCTCTGTATATAATTGATTCGCTGTTTGAATAATTGTGGAAAGGAAACATTATATAATTATACATTTCTGATGTTATTATTAAATTGTAATCTCATTAAATACAAATTTAGTCCCATTAAAAAATAAATAGATAAATAAATAAATCAATCAAAATTTACCCTACATGACACCCATGTCTGGTTCTTGCCTAAAAAGATGTGATTATGATTTTTAATACACAGTAGCAGAGCCAGGATGTTTTCATAGGGGTGGCCGGGGAGGGGCCAGCAACCAGTCTGGGGTGACACAGAAATAATCATTATTTCAATATAAAAATATGTTTGATTATAATGTACTGGACTGTTTCAGTGCCTAAAACACAATTGAGTGCAATTCATTTCTACTTAACTGTAATTTAGATATTTGTGAATCAGATCAAGTAATACTGAGTGAATTTGTAAAAAAAATTTACTGATATGGTAATCTCGAATTGAAGAATAAATTTTAGTACATGCATTTGAGAGACGTTCTTGTGTACTGCGTACATGCAATTTGCAGTTTTAATCGCCTTTTTGGTGTTTTCATAACTTGACAACAGAACGAGGTATAGCCTTAGCTCAAAGTTTCTTGTGCGGGTTATTTATGATGAAGTGATATAGAGCATGCCCCACATATTTGCGTACTGTTGAAGAGTGTGCGCTGTGAGCACAATAAAACAGCTGATGGGACAGGGAAGTGTGTTTTACTGACACATAGTCTAACAACATCTCATTTGACCGCAGTTCACTGTTGTTTTACTGAAGCTCATTTGGCTGCTGTTGTAGCTTTTCCGCGCCAGTTTGACTGATGCCTGACACTGAGGTGAAGCTCAAGTGCATGTCTGAAAATTCTCCCATTTGATGTGGTCATAAAGAGATACGGCGTTTCCACATCTAATTAAATGCATTTCTTGTCAAAAAAAGGGACAAAAACTGCAGTTTTGAGTGGAGTGGCCAATGGGTGGCCACACTTTCGTTAGTGTGGCTCCGCCCCTTTTAATACATTTGGCTGCTTTTAGCCTTATCCTGGAGTTGGTTCACCCCCAGGGCCGTCGCTAACTAAGTTAGCAACTTTGTTGGTTGCAATACAATTTCCTATTGTCAACCAACTAAGTTGCTAACAGGTTAGCAACTATGGTTTTGGGAAATGCACCCCAGGACAGCTGACGTGCCACTGCTGCGTGTGGTGTCGAAAGCTTATCATTTTCACGTGATTTTAAACCTCGCCAACATTCAAAAGAGTTTAAAGCATTTAAACACAAGACGGGAGGAAGCTCAACTGAGTAGGCGACCCGCGCGCTGTGTTCGGTGCGCACGAGAGAGTCGCGTCTCACGGACAGCAACACTGAACCGAGCTGTACCCGCTGTGTTCAGGGCGCATGCAGAGACTACCTCAAAGCGCGTAAACAACGAATCTTCCTCTTTTTGCTTTAGTAGTGACAAATACATACAAAATAAGTTAAAATACCCATCTTGGGAAGTGTGTCCGAAAAAACTGTGGTTTTGTCTTAAGTGAAAGTAAACAGTTGAGAAAGAAATCGGATGTGTTTCATTATAATGGATGCATTCTCTGTCTCCGCACCTAACTAGCTCTGCTGTCAGTGTCTTTAATAATACAATAAAATGAAAGTAAATCAATCACTGCTCTTGACTCAATTACTTTGTAGTTTAAACAACAATTTATCCTCAGTCAAACCAAAAATTAACCAGATATAATTGATTATATTGTTTTACTGGTGGGTGCAGGAAACTATCATTTATGTGAGTATAGCTGAATAAAGCGGACTGTGGCATATTATACCCCAAAAATTCTTCATATATCGACTAACAGTGAAATCGATAAAAAAAAAAAAAAGATTAAATTAGGGACCAAAAATTATTCAGACACTTTGACCTGACCATGTTTTGCTAAGTGTTTCTTTCTTTAATTGCTAATGCAACCTTTTCACACCAGACTAAACAAAATTAAGCATTGCTTGCTTGGTAACTGTTCAACAAAGTATTGATATTTGTGTAAATTTTATCATACCAACAGTTGTCTGAAGTTTTGGTTGATTCCATTACATCTTTCTATCAAAGTTATCTCATTATCAAGATGAATTTGTTCTGAAACAGTTTAACCCTGAGTTCTTGTCATATTTTATTACTAATTTCTAAGCTATAACAAATAAACTGTGATAATGTGAGAAATGTTGAAGGTGTCTGAATACATTTTGGTTTGACTGTGTATTTTATTTTACAGTGAAGACTATGCAGTGCTATTTTACATTTAATTATTCAGTTTCTGCACCTGGAAACCTGCAAACTTAATAATAATAATAATAATAATAATAAAACTTAAATATTGTGTAAATAAAGCACAAATTAATAAATAGAACAAACATACAGTTCAAACAGGGCCCACTGGTACAACCTGCACCGGGGCCCCGCTGACCCCAGCTACGGCCCTGTTCACCCCCTGCCTATGCACACAACTCAACACAATGAAAATACATTCAATTTAAATTACAGGCCTATTGAATAGCGTTTTTTTTTCAATGTGTTTAAATTTTGTAAATAATTTTATTTCTATTTGCTTTCTTATATTTACTTTATTCTTGTATATTTTGTTCATTTGAAATAAATGCCTCTCCAATCTGATTAGCAAAAGGAAAAAGATTGCAATTGAAAAGTTGGATTATAATTGAGGTTGGTCACATCAAAAGCCAAATCCAATTTCCGTACTCCCCACACCACTACTCCTGTTACTGAATGGGTTTCTTTTGACATCTTGTCTGGCTCAGCCAAATAATATAGAGGGGGTTAAATAGTAAATAGCCATTGTCAACAAGGCTATCTGCACTTAGTGTAAAGAGACACTCTGGATAGTAGCATGTATCATGGAAAGGCCCACATGCATGGCTGGACTGGCCATTGGGCATACCGGGCATTTGCCCGGTGGGCCGACGTGCTTTTTGGGCCGATATCTCATACTCATACTTTTTTTTTTTTTTTTTTTTTTAACGGCCCATAAAATTTGTACATCGGCGGCCAATTCGTTTTGTTTTGTTTTGCTTAATTGGCGGCGCTGGGTTTGTGCCGGTGTAATGCATTGGTCAAAGTCAGTGTTAGTTTTTTTTTCTGACAGACCAGCCCATGAAACACGTAGATCAGCGGCCCATTGGCTCTTTTCTTGATTGACACTGGGCTGGCCCAATCACAACTTTAAACGAGTGAGCGAGCGGCAGCAGTGTCAGTGCGGTAAGCATAACTACTTTCAAAACACTTAGGCCATGCCATGAGTGTAGATTATTTCCACATCTGCATAGTTGACGATTACCGCAATTCACTAGAAATTTAATAAGAGGCATTTGAAAACCATGTTTTCCGCCAAAATAAAAGCTTGATGCAGTTTGCTTCAAAATAAAAGATCATGTGCTTATCTCTTTCAAGTATAGAAATTGGTACAACTAATTAAGAAAGTTTCCTTTATTTGTTGTGCATTTGTTTCACAAAATATGGCTATTACTGTCATTGGATTAATATTATAACTATTATTATGTATAGGTGTAATGTAAATAGACACTGTAACTAAAAGAGGTTTGAATTTTTCTCTGTTTAATTTGCACACTGAATATGGGTTGGAGCTTTTAATTTTGAACTCTCAAAGTGCACCAGATTAATGAATTTAACATTAAAATGCACAAAATTTTCTCACGGGGGGGGGGGGGGGGGGGGGCATGCCCCCAAACCCCCCTAAAAGGACCGAGGACACACCACCATAGTTTTAACAAAAATCCTGTAAGAAACACTGGTATTGCTATGCCAGAGCCGCTTATAGCTTGTTTTAGGATTCACCGCTGTGGAGTATAGTTCAACTGTATTAATAAATATAAAATTTTGACTTATTTTATCTGGTAACTCTCACTCGTTCCTATACTCACTCATTACATGGCATTAGTGATTTTAATGAATAGGAGTTGGTATGCATATAATTAAGGGCGTGCAAAGATGGGTGGTGTTTATGATCATATAGTGGGCCGGTCTGGGCAAAAATGCCCGGGCCGATTTTTTGTCCCAGTCCAGCCCTGCCCACAAGTTGTTGTCCTTTTGATTTTTAAGGCATACATTTCATGTCATGTATAGGAAGAATTATTAGATATTTCAGATTAACTATTATCTTAAGTATTATTGATCTAAAAATAAGCGTAGAAAGAAACCTCTGTAAAAATATAATACATTAATAGCAATGTCATTCTACCTGACTGAAATGACATGAAATTGACTTTTTTTTTTCATTTAGCTCACATCTGTGTTATGATGGTACGCTGCAAAACCATGACGTTTTTTTATTACCAAGATGCAGTTTCTGACCGTGTGTTATTCCATAACGGACACAAACAGTTCTGTCGCGGAAGAACTGAAACATAAACAAAGGAATTATCATCCATATTACAGCGTTATTGCTTCGTTTGACTAAACGTGCTCCATGAGATGTTGTTCAGTGGACCCTTACCTTCCTAACTAAACCGGGATTTACAGCTGTGGATGTGTTTATGACTCGTTATTATGACGAATCTGGTATGTACTGCGATTTCATTCTTCATGTTTTAATGTGTACTGCTTACACAAGTCTTTATAAGTTTTCCATTGAAAAACAGCAATCTGTCGTTGATGCTTGAGGCTTAGATCTTTATAATGATATATAGTTTGTCAAGATTAAATTTGTCCCGTTTCATTTAATCTATTCATAAACATTGACACGTGCAAGTTGAGGGGTGTTGAGGATGCAGGCACCGGGGTGCAGGTAAACAGGTTAAAGGGCAATCCAGAATCAGTGTCAGGAAACAGGCATTTGTCTAAACACAGTCAAACAGTCCAATCGGCAGCCAAAACAGAGGAAAAATCCAATAATCAGAAGTAATATCAAACAGGCACAAGTCATACACAGTATCAACAGGCAATGGTAATAGAACGCTTGGTAAGGCAGTGAGACTGGCAATAATTTGCAGAGAGTGTTTGGGCAAGCCATGCTTTAAGGCTGCCAAACAGGAAGTTACCAAAGAAGCAGCAGAGGGAGCTCTCTAAGAGCGACTACTGTCACTCGACGTGGACATCCCCGTAACCTTTTGACCTTGTAGGCAGTTAATTTCCAATGGTGGTGGTGGCTCTTGATGCTCGGCGTTGGGGTCAGTGTCTGGGTGGAAGAGTTTGAGGAGAGACACATGAAAAAAAGGAGAGACACAATAAGTGGCAGGAAGCTCAAGCTGGTAAGTTAGCTGGTAAGTTGGTAAGTTGATTTGTCGAATGATCTTGAAAGGGCCAACATACCTGGAGCTTAGCTTCTTACTATTTAGCTGTAGCTTGCTGTCCAACACCCTCTCAATACACCTGATCCAGTCATCCACTGCTGGGACAGATGAAGATTATCCTGACCACGGGACCAAAGGAGGCTGATATCCCAGAACACATTGGAAGGGGGTTAGTCCTGTAGAAGAATGTGTCAGGGAATTTTGAGCATATTTGGCCCTTGGAAGGAATTCTAGCCACCGATGTTGCTCCCTGCTACAATAACTCCGCAAATATCTTCAAATCTTCTGGTTGAGTCTTTCAACTTGTCCATTAGATTTAGGGTGGTAACCTAAGGTGAGGCTTTCGTTTATGTCAAGTCACTTGCAGAAAGATTTCCAGACTCTTGAAGTGAATTGAGTTCCTTTGTCAGAAACTATGTCCTCAGGTAGGCCATAGATTCTGAAGACATGGTGGAATATAGCCTGTGCCGTTTTCATGGCTGTAGGAAGACCCTTGAGGGGTATTAGGCGGCATGATTTAGAGAACCAGTCAATGATTACCAGAATGGTAGTGAATCCATCAGAGGGAGGTAGGTCAGTCAGTAAGTCAATAGATAGATGTGTCCAGGGGCATTGCGGAATGGGTAGTGCTTGTAACAGGCCGGAGGGCAGTTCTTTGGGAATCTTTGATTGTGCACAAACTTGACAGAAGTGGTAACATCTCTACTCACTGAGGGCCACCAGAAAGAATTTTGTAGCAGGTTGTTTGTGCGTGAGATCCCTGGATGACCTGAACTTAAGAGTTGTATGATCCCATTGCATGACTCTGTGGTGAATTGCTTTAGGTATGTAATGCTTTGTTTGGGGGCAGTCAGCTAGTGGTTGCTTTGCTGATGGATGTATTGAATTTCCTCCAAGATTTCCCAAGTAACTAGTGTGATGATGACTGTTGGTGGCAGTATAGTTTCAGGTGGACCAGGTGTAACGGATATGCAGGTCATCGATTCATGGGTTCTGAACTAATGAATCACGGTTCGTTGAATCTAAAACAATGCAAACCCAACGCTTGTAGATTTTGAAATCAGGCATATAAAATGAATCCTTTTTACACTAAACGCCTGGCCTGGCGCCAGCCTGGCTGGATTTAAATTATTTATGACAAGAAATTCCAGAGTCACGTGAGCAGCCTCAAAGGAGAAACGAAACACCCACATTCCTAAACACACACACACAAACTTTTCTTTAAGCTCTTTATGTAAGTCCTTAATAATATGTATTTTGAATATGTTTGTGCGTTGCATAAAATGGTTAATCCTTGTTATGCGAGGATTATAATTTGCTGACTTATAAATTGGAAATGTTTCTCCTAATTTTAATGCTCTCAAATAGAATCATGAGTGTAACCCTACCCCCTTTGCAGCTCATAAAACTTTATGATCCCACTGGGAAACAGGACAGGAAGAAGCCAGCTCACTGGCATCTTTTCTGAATGTATTCTAAACTATTACCTTTTCTCAATGTATTCTAAATGTATTAAGTATTGCTTTTTGGTGCATTAGATGTTTTCCATAATCAAAAATTGGAGTATCCACAATTTTATCGTGTGTTAATCTTTAAATGTGTGTAATTCTGCATATGAATGTACCGTCGTGTTTCTATCAGTTATATATGTACTGTTTGGTGTTTTTGGAATTGTCATGTTGTGACCCAACTATCCACCTATATGCAAGGTGTGTAAAATGTATTAATCTGAAATAACGATTGCCTCTGACTGAAACGCTCACTTCACGAGTCAATGAAATATCTGATCTTTAGCTACGAGCTCTTTACTTTTTAGTAACCTAAATTTCATAATGATAGGATAATGTTTTCATGGCCAGAGAATATTTTTCCTTGAATTATAAGAAGTGATAACTTTATTGAAAATGTATAAGTTAATCGTACGGCCGTTTGCTGGACAAACCACTACCGCAAACCATTTGCGGTAATTTACAGTAAGAGATATCACTATAATTGATATGAAGAATGGAATATTGACATATTAATGAGTAAATTACAGTGCCTTGAAATGAGTTATTGATATATGCAATTGAGCTATTTTTCATCTTCAGTAATTTTAATGTAACTGTCATATGAGATATATATATATTAATCATATTCCTGATTAATTATTCAAATTCCCTATATATAATTTGAGTTAATTATTATGTACAACCCAGTGCGGCTACACAGGAATGAAAAGAGGGTCATGGCGTCTTGAAAGAGCATCTGCTTTACTGTTCTTACTTCCGGGCCCCTCTAACCAGTGTCTCCACTCTTCAATGGCAGCCTTCATAGATAACAGTTCCTTATTGCCCACATCATAATTACGTTCTGCCTGTGTGTGTTTTCTCGAAAAAGAAAGCACATGGATATAATTTTCCAAGTTGTCCATGATGTTGGGAGAGTACAGCTCCAATGCCACTGTCAAGGTCTGGATGTCGTAATATGGGTGCTGTTGTGAAGCTAACCTTAAGGGTATTGAAGGCCTTGGCTGCATTTTCTGTCCACCTCAGTTTGGATGATTTACCTTTGAGGAGAGATGTCAGTGGGGAGGCAATGGAACTGTAGCCACTGAGGAAGCAAATCCCAATAACCTCTGCAATTCCTTGATGGTAATTGGTTGTGGCCATTTGCTGACTGCTTTGACTTTGGATTCATCCATTTCTACCCCTTGATGGCTGATGTTATACCCCAGAAATGTTATTTGGGAAACGTAGAATTAACACTTCTCTCCCTTGACAAAAAGTTGATTCTTGAGGAGACATGAAAGAACTATCTTGACGTGTTGGATGTTTTTTGCTTCTGACTTGGAATAGACTAAGATGTTGTCAATATAAGCTATCACATATTGATATAACAGATCATTAAATATCTCATTAATGAATGACTGGAACACAGCTGGAGCATTGGCTAGCCCATATGGCATAACAACGTACTTGTAGTGCCCCCTAGTGGTGAGAAAGGCAGTCTTCCACTCATCCCCTATGTGGATCAGGTTGTTTGCACTTCTTAAATCCAATTTAGTAAAAATCTTTGCCTCTCTGAGTTATTCAAAGGCTGCTGAAACCAGAGGGAGTGGGTAGTGTAACTTGACTGTTACATTATTCAAACCTCTGTAGTCGATACAAGGATGAAGTCCACCATCCTTTTTCTCTATAAAGAAGAGAAAGGTTTCTTTAAGGCTTTTTCAATGTAATTCTCCATAGCTTGGGTTTCGTTATGAGTTAGCAGGTACACTTTACTTTTGGGTGGCATGGCATTGGAAAGGAGATTGATAGCACAATCCCAGGGACAGTGAGGTGGTAATTGGGTGGCCCTCACCTTGCTATATTTCTCAGCATAGTCATTGTAACAGTCTGGGACTTTAGTGGTTTGTTCGGTGACAGGGCTTTCAACACTGGTAGATAGGCACTGAGGTGAAATATCAGAGTGCATACAATCGGTTAAGCAAAAATTTGACCAACGGGTTAACTCATCATGATGCCAGTAAATAACTGGGTCATGAACTGATAGCCAAGGAAAGCCTAGGATGATTGCATTTCTTGAAGAGTCAATTACATAAAATGAGATAGCATTTTGATGGAACAGGTCAACTTGGAGTTGAATGGGGTGAGATTGTTCTGTTATGTCATCTTCAATGGGTGAATTATTGACTGCTCAGATCTTGATGGGTTGAGTGGGAATGTTGTATTTGATGACAATGTCTTTGTGAATGAGGCCGCTCCACAGTCAATCAGTGCTGTCAACAAAATTGAATTCTCATCACAAGCCAGTTGAACAGAAATGGTGAGTGTATTAAATGGCAGGAGAATGAATTGACCAATGTTTACCCAGGGTGTGGGATTAGAGAACATCCAAGTCTTGTGTGGGCACTTCAGCCTATGATGTCCGGCCTCACCACAATAGAAACACAAGGTTTCACAAGTGCAGTTGCCGTTGAACTCTCTCCTCCTCAGAGATCTTTAAGAGACCTAGTTGCATAGGTTCCTGATTAGTGGCCAGGGGAATTGAGTGTGACTGTAAAAGAGTTGATGTGCTTGACAATAACCCATTAGCAGGTTTTCTCCTAGGAACATTCCTCATTAGGTTATCAGTCCTTATGGCAAAATTTACAAACTCAGAGAAAGTTGAACCCTCACCCTTGAAGGCCAGTTCTGCTTGAAGTTCTTTTGTTAAGCTTCGCTGGAAAACTGCTTTCAGTGTGACATCATTCCATCCACTCTGTGCTGCCAGCATTCTGAACTCCACTGCATAGTCTGCTGCCAAACGATTGCCTTGGTATACAGAAAGTTATTGGGTCAAAATATCCCTGCCCCCGGCGGGATATTCAAACACATCACATAGCTGTTGTTTAAAGTATTCATAAGAGGTACAAATTAGTGAATCCCGATGATTGAACTCCCAAACAGCAGCAGACCAGGTAATCGCTCTTCCCATAAGGAGTGTCATCAAAAAAGCAAATTTCTGATTAGCAGAAGCATACATGTCTTTCTGGTGGTCAAAATAAATTTCTACTTGTCAGATAAAACCTCATTTATCCGCTGAACTATCGAATTTATCAGGCATGGCAAGGCTTACCATTTGTGGCATGGGTGATGGAAGTGAAAGCATGTAATGTGTCAGGAATTTGTTGGTATGGATTTTGGTAGACTTTGATTACCTCATTCCGAAAATTCCACTGGATTCATAGGCAGGGTTAGTATTCTGTAATGAGGAGGCTGAAGCCGAGTGAGAATCCATATGCAGAACTTTATTTAAAGGGCAATCCAGAATCAGCATTAGGAAACAGGCATTTGTCTAAATACAGTCAATCAGTCCAATCAGCAGCCAAAATAGAGGGAGAATCCAATAATCAGAAGTTGTATCAAACAGGCAAGCAGTCATAGACAATATCAACAGGCAATGTTAATAGAACGCTTGCTTTACGCCATGCTTTATGGCTGCCAAACAGAAAAGTCACCAACGAGCCAGCAGAGGGAAAATGACAGTCAATACACGGGCGAGGGCTCCCTAAGGCCTGGCATTACTCAAATAAGCGATTTAAACTTAAATTATTTTTTTTAAATTCTTAATATTAAACAACTCATTTCATATTTAGTCTGACATCCAATATAATTTTCTGAAAGCACACTATTTCAACAAAACAAATAATAAGTTATTTCTGGGTGATTACGTTGAGTATTTCCTTTAATAACTGCCATAAAGTATAAAATGGTACTATTGGTAGCAGGCCACTGAGAATTATTACAAACGTTGTAATAATCCACACACACACACACACACATATTCACATTCAGATGTTCATTCATCTACATGGGCTGAACCCAAATCACACAGTGTAGAATATGAACTGCTTAAGCATCTTGATTCACTCATATTGATAGAAATTAATATGTCTCCTAAATTTGTGTTGTTTCATAAAAGCCAAACATTGCAAAAAATTTAGTTGAGCAAGGCAGTTAAACACAAATTGTTCCAGAAGGATTGTCACTGTAATAAGCACTGTGCTTCAGCAAAATAAAATAACAAACAAAAGATTCTGATGTCATTCAGCCAACCAAACCTCAATCCATCAAAGCCTGATTCAACCGGGGGCATTGGATACAAGCCGCGTGGTTAAGGTGCGGTGCGTACACAGGGATGTGGTGGAGTATCCGGTTGTCCCAATTATAATTCAATTCCGGGGACAAAAGCATAGTGTGGAGGTGGCGGTTAGTCTCCACTTCCGGCATCCGATAATCTTGGGAACGAATTGGCCCGCGTTTACGGTTTTATTGGGGTCGTTATGTGCGGATGCCTCTTGGGGAAATAAGGCGCGAAAGGAGACGGCGCGGGTACAGGTGGGGGAAACTGAGCCAGGACTACTGGGTTCTGCTTCAGGGGAACCGAACGAAATCGGGAGACTGATTCTCTCAGACCGTGATGACTTTCCTCTGGAGCAGTCTAAGGATGAGACCCTAAAACATGCGTTTCAACAGGTCCGCGCCATCGATGGCCAGTCTCTCCAACCTGCCCTCCCGCTCTCCTATCCGTATTTTGCCATTTTAAAAGACCGGTTGTATCGAGTGACCCAAGACGCTCGGACAAAATTGAATACAACCCAATTGTTAATTCCAAAGGGCCGCAGGGAAATGATTTTCCATGCGGCTCATTCTAATCCTATGGCGGGCCATTTGGGACAGGCAGCAACACTAAATCGCCTCATGGCCCGTTTCTTTTGGCCGGGCATTCATGACAACGTCCGCAGGTGGTGCGCGTCTTGTCCGGAATGTCAGTTGGTAAACCCACCGGCCCCTTAAGAGCGCCTTTGCGCCCTCTTCCCTTAATGCAGGTCCCCTTCAAGAGAATTGGTATGGACCTCATCGGGCCATTAGAGCGATCGGCACGAGGACATCGCTTTGCATTAGTCATAGTTGATTATGCAACACGATATCCTGAAGCGGTGGCCCTCCGCAACATTTCCGCTAAAAGTGTTGCGGATGCCCTGTTTCGTCTTATCTCCCGGGTGGGGGTTCCAAAAGAAATCCTCACCGATCAGGGCACAGCGTTTATGTCACGTACGCTACGCGAACTGTATGGATTGTTGGGCGTTAAGTCGATTCGAACTAGCGTCTATCAGCCGCAAACCGACGGCCTGGTCGAACGATTTAATCGCACACTTAAATCCATGATCCGTAAGTTCGTTCACGAAGACGCCAAAAATTGGGATAGGTGGCTAGAGCCCTTGTTATTCGCTGTGCGAGAGGTCCCGCAAGCCTCCACAGGGTTTTCACCCTTCGAGCTTCTCTATGGACGCCAGCCCCGGGGGGTGCTCGACGTACTGAGAGAAACTTGGGAGGAGGGACCATCTAAGGGCAAAAACGAAATTCAGTATGTGCTGGACTTGAGAACAAAACTCCACACATTGGGGCGGCTATCAAGGGAGAATTTGTTACAAGCCCAGGACCGCCAGAGCCAGCTGTATAACAGGGGAACTAGGTTACGCAAATTTGCACCGGGAGAGAAAGTACTTGTATTGCTCCCAACGTCGAGCTCCAAATTAATGGCTAAGTGGCAGGGACCGTTTGAGGTCGCACGACAGGTCGGAGATCTCGATTATGAGGTAATACGGTCCGATAGGAACGGGTCCCGTCAGATCTACCACCTCAATCTCCTTAAAAAATGGAATGAGGCGGAATCAGTGATGTTGGCAATGGTGATTGGCGGAGAGGATGATCTCGGGCCAGAGGCGAATATCAAACCACAATCCCTCGCCCTGGCTCCAGGGGGAGACCACCTCTCGCCGTCCCAACTCACTGATTTAACGAAATTGCAGGCAGAGTTTGCCAACGATTTTCTCGCCCCTACCGGGCCGTACTAACCTGATTCAGCACCATATCGAGACCGAGCCGGGCGTGGTAGTTTGCAGCCGGCCATATCGTTTACCTGAGCACAAGAAAAAAGTAGTTCAGGCTGAATTAGGCGCTATGCTTGACATGGGGGTAATAGAAGAATCTAATAGTAACTGGGCGAGCCCGATAGTTTTGGTTCCGAAAACGGACGGCTCAGTCCGTTTCTGTTAAGATTACCGCAAGGTGAATGCTGTGTCGAAATTCGACGCGTATCCAATGCCGCGGGTTGACGAGTTGCTTGATCGGCTAGGCGTGGCTCGCTTTTATTCGACATTGGACTTAACAAAGGGCTATTGGCAGATCCCCTTGTCTCCATTGTCCAGAGAAAAGACAGCTTTCACAACGCCGTTTGGATTACACCAATTTGTTACCCTTCCGTTTGGCTTGTTAGGGGCCCCAGCTACCTTTCAGCGCCTCATGGACAGGATTCTGCGGCCCCATGCTGCGTATGCGGCTGCCTACCTAGATGATATCATTATATTTAGTAATGATTGGCTGCGGCATATGCAGCATCTGAGGGCTGTCCTGAGGTCGCTGAGGGGAGCAGGGCTCACGGCCAACCCAAAGAAGTGTGCGATTGGGCGGGTGGAAGTAAGGTATCTGGGCTTCCACTTGGGGGAATGGGCAGGTGCGTCCCCAAATTGATAAGACAGCCGCTATTGCGACCTGCCCACGTCCCAAGACCAAAAAGGAGGTAAGGCAGTTCTTGGGGCTGGCGGGATATTATAGACGGTTTATTCCTAATTATTCGGACCTCACCAGCCCTTTGACTGACCTTACTAAAAAGGAGGTGCCAGATACGGTCCAGTGGACGGAGCCGTGCCAGCAGGCCTTTACTCAGGTCAAGGCTGCCCTGTGTGGCAGGCCGTTGTTACACTCTCCTGATTTTTCTCTCCCTTTTCTGTTGCAGACAGACGCGTCGGACAGGGGGCTGGGGGCAGTCCTGTCCCAGGAGATAGAGGGGGAGAAACGGCCGGTGCTGTACATTAGCCGGAAGCTCTCGAAGAGAGAGGCTAAGTACAGCACCATCGAGAAAGAGTGCCTGGCCATCAGATGGGCCGTCCTCACCCTCTGCTATTATCTCCTGGGACGGGAGTTCACCCTCTGTTCGGACCACGCTCCGCTGCAGTGCCTCCACCGCATGAAGGATACCAACGCGCGGATCACTCGTTGGTATCTAGCTCTTCAGCCTTTTAAGTTCAAGGTGATCCACAGGCCGGGTGTTCAGATGGCGGTGGCCGACTTCCTCTCCAGAAATGGCGGGGGGGGGGCTGCAGGCCGGATGGCTCCCCGGCCTGAGTCGGGCGGTGGGGGTATGTGGCAGGGGGGGCGTGGTTTAGCGAAGTGTGCAGCGGGAGAGAGAATCAGGAGACGAGCGGTAAGTGAGTGGTTTGGGCAGAAATTATCATCACCTGTTTCTTGGTCTAGTAATTGGCGTGGAGAGAGTTTAAAACGCCAGAAGAGTCGGAAGCAAGCGAGAGAGAGACGGACTGCTGACCACCGCCGGAAACAGAAACGAAAACCGGAAAGACCGAAACGAAACTAGCGTTGTCAGAATAAGAGTCCCAGTTTGGGTATTTATAACTTTTGAGTTCTTTTTGTTTATAATAAAACTGTCAGCAGTCCAGCCGACCCCTTTGTCCTCTTCCTTCCATCCAACGAACATTTGCTACATATACTATAATGGCATTCTATCATGCCTTAAAGCAGCAAGCAAGTTTTTACTATGAGTTTAGAAGAATATATTTAAGCTTATGTCAAATGAGAAGTGTTTCACTTGTGAAAAAGGGTGAAAAATGGGTGTCTTTTTGTGCAAGACGAAAACAAACAGTCTCCCACCTACGCTAGGTGTCAAGCTTTCGTTTCTCTTTTCTTCCATCGGAGCTGCTTGTCTCAGCATGGAGACTGTTTGGAACATGATATAAAATTGGCACATCCTGTCTGCAAACTGAAAAACTATGGAGCGCATGCAGCCTCCTGTGGGTGACCTTGGAGGATCAGCCACACATGATCAGAATGTGAAAGAGCAGAAGAGAGATGGTGGGGGTTAATGAGGGTGTTTCTTTGCTGGGTAAGGGCAAGTACCTTTGTGACACTCTGTCATGGCAATAGCCACTTATGGCAGGGTTTTCAATAATGCAGCAGGCCACACAATAATATTGACAACCAAAGGCCTTTATTCAATAAGCTTCCCTGAATAATTTACACCCAGTTCTGATTAGACTCAAGCCAACACAGAGATAAAAAGTGATGCAGAGGAAAAACAGTGACTGGGAAAAGAATGAAAGAGCAAAAGGGAAAGCAACGTGTCAGCAGGGATTCATAGCCCTTTACCCGTTTGACACTTCTGAGAAAAATGAGTGGAATGAGAAAAAGAAAGAGTGAAACGGAGAAGAGAGATGGGAGGAAATTAGCCTTTGTTGTGAAACGCTGTCTTTGAAAGCAGAGACTATTGTTTTGGTGGCCTTGCCAGGCCATTAGCTGATATTGATAAATGAATACAATGGCATCATGTTGAAGCACACAAAGAGAGCTGAGGCGGATTTATAGAAGGGACCCAGATATTCAGTGATTTATGGCAGCTCTATAGCTGTCACGTCTAATGGAATATATCATTCACAGTTCTTGTGTTTTTGGATGCAGATGCAGATTCATAGTGTTTTTTGATTTTGTTTTTCTCAATCTAACAAATGAAAAGAACAAAACATGCAAGGATCAGTGGTTATGGGCTATTTTATGTCTCTCTCTATCTCTCTCTCTCTCGCTAAATATTAATGAAACATGAAAAATGTTCATGTTTCCACAAAAATATGAAGCAGCACAACTGTCTACATTGAAAATAACCAGAAATGTTTCTTGAGCAGCAAATCAGCATATGATAATGATTTCTGAAGGATTGTGTGACACTGAAGACTGGAGGAATCACAGGAATAAATTACATTTAAAAAATATATTCAAATAGAGAACAGTTACAGTTAGAGATCAATGCTGCAAATAAATGCATCATTGGTGAGCTTAAAATAGACTTTTTCATTGTGTTTGTTTACAGAACTAAAAGTTAACTAACTTTTTTTTGCAAACTTTATGATATATACTGCTGTATTATTTAAATACAGCAATTTTTAAACTTACTGGGAAAGGTTTGTGACTGAATTCTTAGTTTGGCCATTGAAAAGCCTTGCAAAAACCAGGCTGATTAAAATAATTTGGTGGCATGACTTATATATTATATTGTCCAATGTGATGTTCTGGCCCAGGCCTCCAGATGAGGTGCCTGCAGTCTGACACTCAGAGAAAAGGCACTGCAGATGTAAAATACTGAATTAATATTATACTTGGAATGCTATTTCAAATTATTTAAACATGACATGTGTGAGTGTGTGTGTGTGTGTGTGTGTGTGTGTGTGTATGTGTGTGTGTGTGTGTGTGTGTTTGGTTTGACCCCTGAAGTAGACTCTTTTGCTCAAATTAAGTGAAGAAAAGTATTGTGTACTAGTCAAATATCATAGTTTTATTAAAAGAGAAATTAGTAATTTTATTTTATTTTATTATAATGTTAGAATACATTTGTCTATCCCAAATAACTGTTGGTTGATTGTGGCTTTTAGAACATCCTTCTGAAACGAAGTGTGCTCAGTTATACTGAATGTGCACTTGTAGTGTACTTAAAGTCAAAAAAGTATATTTATACAAAAGTGTATATGCAGATAATATATTAATGAAATAAAAGGCCTCTAACATGTATTTAAAGATTTTGTAACACACTGTAGTACACAACATTGTAATAATGCCAAATTACTGTAAGTTTTACTTAAGCACACTTTATTTCATAATATTTTAATAATCTTTTGTCGTTTTGATGTGTTGACTTACATACTAAAGCACATGTAAAGTACCTGATTATAATGTTAACTGTAGTGTTATTCAATATTACATCACAAATTATTACATTTTAAATGTACTAATTCGCAAATTCATCATTTCTGATGTATAATTCGGGGCCCGTCCAAGGTTTCAAAAGAAATGACTTGAAAGTATACGTAAGTTCATCATAAATGCTTGTCAGTACATTTAGCAGGTCACTTTAACAATTTTTGAACAGACAATAAAAGTATGAAATTACATATAAAGATACTTAAGTCCTACTTAAGTTGGTTACAAAAAATATATAAATGTAAACTATAATAAATTTAGCAAATTACATGAAAATAAACTTCTGAAAAATTACATTCAATTCACACTTAATTATATTACTTAAAAAAGTATTATTTTCATAAGTATTCTTGTAAAACTTTACAAAGGTACACTTATTTTACACAAGGACAGCTTGACACTGTAGAATTGAACAGTTGCTTGTAAAGGAGAGTATTTGAGAAACCTGTTTGAGAAAGTCATTAGTTTGTTTAACTCTCTATTAGTTCAGCAAGTGCCTAAGTAAAAAAAAAAAAAAATACATACACATTCATATATATATATATACCCAGCCGGCAAATGACCAACCTTCAACGTTGAAATATGTTTGAAATAAGGTCAGTTGTTGTTTTAACGCTGAAACAACGTTGATACAACAGTGAATCAACATTACAATATCAACGTTGATCCAATTTGCAAAATCGAAAGGTAATTCAACGTTGATTCAACCATGGTACCAACGTTGTTTCAACCTTCAATCAACGTTGAAATGCCGGCTGGGTATATATATATATATATAGATAGATAGATAGATAGATAGATAGATAGATAGATAGATAGATAGATAGATATATTCATTTAAATGGAAAATTAAACAAGAAATGAAACCAAGATTTGAGAAATACCTAATTGTAAAAAAAAAAAAAGAGAGAGAGAGAAATAAACTTAGTGCAGTATATGCTGTTTGGTCTTTCAGATATGCAAATTCTTATTTTCAATTATTTTGAAAATATGAGTGGTGTCATACTTTTTTGTATTACAGTATCAGATTTATTGACAATAGTACTCAGATCTGTGGACTTCTAAAAGTTTCACAAAATAGTGCAACCCTAACACATCTACTGCCCTCTAGTGTGCAACTGCACCATAACCCATTCATCTTTTGGATGAAAAAGCATTCAAGCCAGGCTAATACAGTCAGTCACCCACCCCAGAGCTGCAAAATAAAGCCTATACTTTCAAGCTGACACAGTCCTGATATACCTGACATATTTCTGGCTCAAAGAAAGCCTTTCATTCATCTTCGATTGGGGAGAGGGGCAAAGGATATGCATTGTCTGTTCACACAAAAGGCACAACAAAGCAGCAAGACATTCTATCCACCTGCCTCTGAGCTAAGCAGGCAGAGCTGAACAGGACCGCTTTTGTTACTCTATTAATGAGAGCTCCTGTTTCCAAAACCTGCAACCTCTGCCCCGACACCAGACTCACAGACCCCGCCACACCGGGGGGCTCTGAGGTGAACCGAGGTTGCAGGACTCTTAAAGCCAGACTATCAAATATCTGTCTGTAAAAGCTGTAGCAAATTTAGAAATGTCATATTTTATAAGTAGAATGAGGTGGAAGATTATGCCGATGGTCATCTTGAAGTTTATTCCTGTGGGAGTTTTTCTCTTTTGGGTTCCTGTTATGCTGAATACACTACTGACCACATTGTTATGGAGCAGCCCAAATACAATAACACACACACGTGTCTCTTGAGGATGATGATTGTTCAACATGATCACCAGATGGGGGCAGTAGACGTAAACATTGAAGTAGAGCATCTGTTTGAGATGGAATCCTTCTATTTTCTTTTAGTTTCCTTTCTTGTATATTCTTATCAGTTCTGTCACAACAACATATACACTTACTGTAAAGTCCACTTGGATAGAAACTGGCATGTTTCACGTAAATTTCAATGTTCTTCTCTTGGAAAATATAAATTAGACGATGTTTTTTTTTTGTCAACCTCAGTAGGTCAAGCTCTATATATTCACTGTTTTGTTTAATTTATAATGAAAAATAGGCTATTGAACAAACAAAACATTCAGTTGCAGTTTAAAATCCTATATTTAATTGATTTCATTATTATTTTTTTAAACATCAAAATTATTTATAGGATTTAATTTTAAGGAATGGTTAACTTTTATTTTATTTTATTTTTCTTTTTTACTGTGGAACATCATGGGTTGAAACATTTGAGTTGCATTAAAAAAAAAAGGTGGTACACCACTATATTTGATCTTTTTGATGGTTAAAAGAAAATGAAACAAACTTAAGCAAAATTAAAAATTAGCTTCTGAGTTTCTTATGACTGAAACATCCAGGCTTGATGCCAGTAGCCAATTCCTAAAGACTGAATCACCTCGTTCATGTTCAACATATAGTATATCATAAACAACAACAACAGCAAAAAAAAAAAAAAAAAAAGGTTTGGTATTGGTTTCACCATTTGGCCTCCAGATCGTGTCTGTGTTGTATCCTGTGACCATCTGCCAAGTATGGGCTTGCCCTGACAAATAAAAAGTGATGACTTATGAATGCCCAGAGGGCCTGACACGTGCTCACTAAACATCCTCTGACTCCAAGCCGCCTAAACAAACAGTCTTATAGCCAAATTCAATATGAAATGTCTTAACGGCATTCAGTTATTCACTTTAGCGTCATTTACAGTAAGTAAAAAAATTTCGGCCCACTGAATGGAAAAGAAGGATTGAGAGTTTCCACCGCAAATGGGTTGATGTTTAATAACATGAGTCACACTAGACCTGCGAATCATGGGGATATATTAAATGGATTTACTGGGTTATGAGAGCATGTTGAAAGCTACACATTTCTTGCTGTCAGTCTGCTATGAGCCATATATAATATATGTGGGTGTGCGTTTTGTGTTGCATATTTGGCTGTAGACTCCTAGCGCAATGGAAAAATAACAACAAAACATACTTGCTTTGGATTTCATTTACAGTATATGTAACTGGTAAACTACATTTTTACATCTGATGAAGAAAATGTGAGTGGCTGCTGTTGTGTTGCTATGTTTTAGAGTGTAGCTCTGTGGTTGCTAGTGCTAACTGGTTTCTTATCACACAAAGTCAAAACACCCTCAAGTCTCTGTGATATTGTGCTCTGTAGATATGACTTTAATATATTTTTTAACCTACTGTATAAACAGAAGTCTGGGACCAATTTGAGGGTTCGCTCACGCTCGTGGGATGAGTTACGCACCGCATTTCATGATGAACAACAGTAACCGTCATGCTTGCCTGAGCAAGCACCAGTAAGTACCAAAACTGAGGAAAAACATTAGGAAACTGAGCTGCAATGACAGTCTCACGTGGCTCAACAAACAGGAGCTCACATGGCGTGACAAGCTCACTACTAACAAATTGTGCTACCATGGCGATAGCTTTAAACAAACCCGATTTTCAACAGGTGAAAGTCAATCGAGAATGGACATAGAATGAGCGACTGTTTGTTTGTGGATTTGTAAGGATGTGGGTGAACTGCTTTAAAACTTGCTGGTGCAAATCTGCTGCTCTAATGTACATTAACTGGTTTTATAGACTTAATGTGACTCTCATCTCTGTTCAAAAGAAAAACAATGTCTCCAACAGAACAACTGGAATGAGAACAACTGTCCCTCTATGGACTACATCACGAAACAAGTTTAAAAAAGCTCAACTGGTTTGTTTAGAAGCGAACATAATCTCCGGATCAGGTTTTTAAGTTGTTTATGATGACCTTTGACGTAGAAAATAGTACATGGTAGCAGGTTTCTGTCACATTTTACACAAGGAATCTTTGACTGCATGAAATGAAACGGTTTCTCTTTTTTTTTACCTGTTTTTCTTTGTGTCATTTAACATGACATGGACTAGCAAAGGATTAAAGCTGAAAAGAGGTTAAAAACAGTTAACAAAAAAGGTGGACAAAAATAGAGGTTAGCATTGCAGGGAGATAATGCATACCAGATATGACAAGACCCAATTAATCTTGAAGGTGGAGATGATACTGCTTCTAAATGCAGTGAATGATTATAGACAATGCGTCTTAGGTATGTATGATCTCAGCACTGACATAGAAGAGAGGAGAAGCACAGAAAGAAAGGACTCCTAACACCTACCAATGTAAAATAAACATCCTGTAATCTTCTTTCCTGAGGTGGTCATACATATATGTTTATACATCAATGTTTCTGAAATACGAAACTGTGAACAAGTGTTTCTTAAACGTCAGGCACTATGTTGGTTAATTTTATTCACACAAACAGATTTTAACTTACATGAAGTTATGTGAGGGTCGCATTAAAAACCTTTTGAAAATGGTTTTCATGTTGTTGTTTTGAATATTTTATTTAAATTACCTTTAACCCAGACAACTAGGAAAATCCATCATTGAAATATCAATTACATTTCTCATTTAAAAGTATGCTAATCTAATCAAATAGTCAAATACACACACACACACACACACACAAAACCTTCCTATTTCACTATTTACAGATTTATATTTATACAGTATATAGTGTTCCTGTAGCTCAATTAGCCTTTCGCCGAGCCCCGCCCCCCTTAGTTACTGTTGCTACTTCCGACAAACAAATGGTCAAACACGACCAGCGTGACAGATTGCCATGACGGGAAGAGGTATACCCGTGCGTGTCAGTGACCTTTTTTGGAGTAATACCTCCACGATATCCTCCAGATCAAGGCAAAAGGGGTTACAGTATGCCGTGGAGGGAAAAAAAGCTAAATCTGAGAAACACCATGACCTTTACCTCAAATGCAACCAGCACAGCCTTGTGTACCAGTCATGCTCTTGCACTGCCGGGAAAGTTCTCTTTCATATGTTATGGTCTATTATTGTCTATTGCGAGTAGCTATTTTTATTATTATCTTGGTGAGTAAAGGTTTTAAAAATGATAACTAAATACTAATTGAGTCTTAAATGCATAATGTAGACATATAGGCTAGCCTGTATAGGCTAATGTTGGCATTATTCTTTTATTAAATTTCAGCTTTTATTGGTGCGTTGGCCTATTTATAGGCTAAATGAGTCTATATACCTAGGGCTATTTAGAGTTCTGAGATGTTACGATGTCACAGAGGACTTATTTTATTTCTTTGTTCAAACTTCCAAGTGGCCTATTACGTTAGTCATGTATAAATTATATTAAAACATGTATAAATGACTCTTGACAAAAGGCAAAAGAGCTGTGTGCGTGCGTATATTTGAATAATGTCGAGCTGTAAACGGGTTCGGGCTTTTAAAAAACTGTCAATCAAAATGTACTTGTCTGGCTCGGGCCGAAATCTGTCGGGCTCGGGTTCTGTCGGGCCTAACTTTTAAGGCCCGATTACAGCTCTATACTAGTGTCCGATTTACAAACGCCATGGGCGCACCGCTTCACCATCTTGCTTGGAGTCAAAGTTTGTCGGAACTGCCTCACATGGTAACGGTTGCTATGATGTGTGATTGGACGATGGCCGTTTTGGGGGAGGGGCCGGTGAAAGGCTAATTGGTAGACCGTTGCGCTATCAAGTGTAAGGTTGTGGGTTCGATTCCCCGGGAACACATGATAGGTAAAAATTGATAGCCTGAATGCACTGTAAGTCGCTTTGGATAAAAGCGTTTGCTAAATGCATAAATTTAATTTAATTTAATATATAATGACTGCTCCTCAATTGTTTTCATCAAAACTTACATATTTTTATAAAACATAAAAGCTACTCTGAAAGCTACAATTGTGAGACAATGCAAAAGTATGAGCATATTAAAAAAAAGGATTGTATTCAAACTATATTTTTATTCATATATTATATTATAATATTCTAGAAAAAAAACTATTTCTTTTGTAATAAAAACAAAAGATGTGTTGTCAAACTATGCAAAAATATGAACACATTAATGAAATATTAATATTAACAGTTTTACATAAAATTATTCGTTTTTACATTGTTTTACACACACACACACACACACATATTTATTTACACCACGTAAAGCTAAAAAACACAATACATAATTTGAGATGTGGTTGAAATATAAAATTAAATAATATAAGAAAAATTCATGGGACAATAAGGTATCAAAGCTGAAGAAACACTCAATTATAAAGTAAAAAAAACAAACAAAAAAAAACAATCCCACAGCAAAATCCCTGCCTATACACCCACAATGGCATCCTGAAAGGCCGAGCCGGTTTTTTTCACAATGGCCAGGCTCTTGGTTCTCTGTCTGGTCTCAGGCAGAGTTAAATGAGCTCTCATTAGCAGTCATTGTACTAGCTGAGCTGTCCTCATAAGTGGTTGTGGGCCGTTTGATCCCATCCTCGATTTCAAAGAGACAGGAACCCAATAGGCACCGATGAGATGGATAGAGTGAGAGGTAGCTCAGTTCATGTCTTCAGAAGCTCTCTTACCCAGGTGGGCCAATCAGGAGGAGGGGGCGAACTGACCCTCCCAACACCCCCACCAGTATAGCTTCTCTAGTCTGATTGAGCTCAACATGTAATACCTGTATCTGATTTCACGGATCTGTGAAAGAGATAGATTATGTTTGAAAAAGGGAAAGCCCATTTTTCCCAAGCGATCTTTCTTTTTTCCTATGGCCATTCAATTATAGGCTGTATAATGCTGTCGCATTATAGGCTGTTTTGCTTTCATCTTTTGCCTAATTAGTAGCCCGGTTAATATCTTTGGAGACCTGAGAAAAAAAATTTAAACCTGGAAAACAGCAAATGAGGCAACCAACACTTTTGTTTGTTAGAACAAAACGGTTGTTTGTAAGGCACGCATGGATGCTGCACAACATAAACTCTCAAACGAAATAATTAAATGCTATAAAATCTCAGGAAGCTGCATTTAATTTTAATTTCTGGTTCAAACCTCTATTTACTGTTTGTTTATGCAGTAGAGACACACTATATTATAAGGTTTACAGGAATTTGGTTATGGAAAGTTCACAGCTTAACAACAAAATTGTGGTAATTATAATGCATTAGCAACCATTTACAATAATTTGATGTTTTTGTGAAGAGCCACTTGCCAAATATAGTTATCCATTTTTTTTAAGCCTTTGTTAAAGTTTTATATTTGAATTTATTATATATTTTATATTAGATTTGAAAAAATATTTGAAAATCTTATAAAATACAAAAGGTACAAGAGCATGTTCTTACCAGCTGTAGCGAGGGAAAGAAGGTCTCGGTTACGTATGTAACCCTCGTTCCCTAAAAGAGGGAACAGATATGTCACGTCTGTGAATGACGAATGGGCCCTGCTGTATTGTTTAACCAGTTAGCCAGCACCCCCCATTATGGGACTCACAGCTGAAAGTGCTCTACCTAAGTTATAATTGTAACAGTTTCCTACTTCCGTGTGTTACAAACATAATTTTGGTGTCTTTGGAAAGAAGACCCTTTGGCCTTTTCTTTTTATCAACCAGATTTGATAATGCTCAAAAATATTAAAAGTTATAGACTTTTTTTTACCACACTTAAATATTTTTTTTATTTGATATAAAAATACATGAAATGAGTCCTGGAGCAATCTAGAAAAGTAATGGGTTGAAAGCCACATGTCTCATGAGTTTCTATTTCAAATCTGAATAAGATATCATGAAAAATTAGACTCCTGCAAATATTTTTATGAGACTATGTCTACACCCCCCACCCCCCAAATATAAGAAAATATATTTCCCAATAGTATTGAAGGCTTCATCAAACTATTTAGTCAGTAAACATACCACTGCATAGGTTTTTTAATTATAAAACACTAGACAGAAACTTAGACATCATATAAGTGATTTATTTGAGCACTAGAAAAATACAATAAGAATAATTTGAGTAAGAAAAATAAGAATAGTAAGAAAAAAAAAAAAAAAGATTTAACGTTGTTTGCCAATTACAGAAAATCCTGAGATTGCTAGAAATGCAGCATTTACAATGAATTACGATGCAAATAAGTGCTGATGTGCTGATGGCCACTTATACAGATGGTAATAACACAAATGCGCTACTGTTTCACTATACCCAAGAAAGGTGCCCCAATCCGGGTATGGCAGTGATTCTGCTGGTCCCGCTTGCATGATATTGCAAGTTCAGTGGCATACGCTTCTCGACAGAGAAGGTTGCCAATTCTCTTGTCTTGCTTGCCGAGTTTGCAGTCCTACTAGTGAAGGATGCGATAGAGCAGGTCCCTCCAGCCGGTATGAATACAGGGTTGTACAGCCCCTACTTCACTATACCCAAGAAAGGCGGTGGGTTACGACCAATCTTGGACTTGTGTGTCTCGGACTGGTCCTTCACCTGTTACCGTTCAAGATGTTGACGCAGAAACACATCTTCAGGTGCGCCTGTCCCTGAGATTGGTTTGCAGTGAACAACCTGTAGGGCGCATACTTTCATGTGTCGATCCCTCTGTGCCACAGACCATTTTTGCAGTTTGCATTCGAAAGGACGTGCATACCAGTACAAGGTCTTTCCCTTCGGGCTGTCCCTGTTCCGTAGTGTCTTCATGAAAGTCGCAGAGGGGGCTCTTGTTCCCCTCAGAGAGCAGGGTGTTTGCATTCTCCAATCTCGATGACTGGCTTATACTAGCACAGTCTCAAGATCAGTTGTGCAAGCACAGGGACCTGGTGCTCCGGCACCTCAGCCAGTTTGGTCTTCGTGTCAACTGGGAAAAGGGCAAACTCTCCCCAACACAGAGGATCTCTTTTCTCGGTATGGAGTTTGATTTGGTCTAACATACAACAAGCCTCACAGAGGAACGTGCGCGGTTGAAGCTGAACTGCATTCGTTTGAGGGAAGGACAGCGGTCCCACTGATGGCAGCTGCAGCGGCAATTACACCGCTAGGGCTATTGCATATGAGACTGCTTCAGAGTCCCGAGGTGGACTTGGCAGCGTGGCACTAACCAGGTCCAAGTGGTCAGATCTTATATTCCTCCTGGCAGCAGTGGCCCTAAAACAGTTTTACACCAGGCATGCTCCGCCAACGCCTGGGGGGCTTTGTATAATGGGCACTGGTATATCAATGGCCTTGAATTGTTAGTAGTGCGCCTCGAACTGTCTCAAAATGTGCTCACGAGGCAAGCACATGTTGGTCGTTGTGTACATCAACCGACAAGGTGGTCTGCGCTCCCGTTGCATGTTGGACACGCCCACCACCTCCTCCTTTGGAGTCGGAAGGTTCTGAGGTCACTTCGTGCCATTCACATTTTAGGCCTGCTCAACTGTACGGCCGATTAGCTGTCTCGAGATACACTCCCAGGATAGTTGCTACTCCATCTCCAGATTGGTCCAGCTTATAGTCCTTATAGTAATAATAATAATACTTTGTATATTAATTATTGATATTTTTTATAACTGATGTTTGAAAATCTGTACACTACATACACTACACAAAAGATATGTACACTTGTATGTAACCTGTAACCTTAAATGTAACTTTTTACCTTGTTACACCATATTACATTTTTATAAAATGTTAATAATATTAAATATTTTAAATTAAATATTTACTTTTATTTAAAAGTGTATAAAAGTAAAAGAAAAAAATGAAACTATTATAATGTACTTATTTTCCACTGACCCAGAACTGTACAATAGTACAATATTAGCAAAAATTGTATACATTTTTTACAATAGTAACAGTAGTTAATTTTAATTTCCCTTAATAAGACATATCATGAGATGAATTGGCCTCAAAGCTCATAATTTCCTAGGCGCTTGTCAGGTTGACAGATGGCTTTTTCCATTTCAATTGCATTGTTCGAAGCTGACTGTTCTACAGTGTTGGGAAGGTTACTTTGGAAATGTAATAGGTTACAGATTACAAGTTACCCTGTTTAAAATGTAATAGTAGTGTAACTTTTTCAATTACTTTATTAAAGTAATGTAACTAATTACTTTTGAGTACTTTTTGATTACTTTTCTAAATTTGTGAAAATTAAAGAATAATAAATGAAAGCATATACATCAACTTAAATAAATTTATCTAATAAGCATGTGACGTATTCTGTGTAATAAACTCCTAAACATTGGTGTTTTTTTTTAAACTGCTGTCTCTTTGTATATGATATGATGATAGTTTTCTCAAAATAAGTAAAATGCACATGAAGTGACACAAAGCAGTTCTAGAAATTATGTTTATGTGCTTGTGTACTCCTATACTGAGGGGGCAGAGGTTGAAAACACTGCGAGCTTCAGTAGGCCTATGTGTAGTAAAAAAAACAATGTTCTCCATTAATTTACAGGAGGGGCGGACTGGGAAAAAAATTCAGACGGGAAAATTCAAACTCATACAAACAAATTCATGGACAAAACTATTTTTTTGTATGGACCTAACATAAAAAAAAGGTTTAAATCTTTAATTTGGGGACATGCAAAATAATTTAAACTTCTCTTCTGAACTGCACCTTCACTTCTATTTTTCTCTTCAGTCTCTTTATTTTGCCCTGTTATCCATCTCTCTCATGACTTTAATTCTCAAGATTGAACAAAACTATACTTTACAATACAATACTCTACAATACTACAATATCTTTATAGAAAAACCCTAATACTGTACACGAGTCATGTTTTTCCTTTACAAAAATTAACCATGCTTTTATTAGCCTATATAAAAGTAAAATAACCTTGTTTTGTTTTTGTTTTTTTGCAAATGGATTTGTATTTATTTTTAAATAAATACATTTGTAAAATAATTTTAAATTTTTGGTTACCACAGTTAAACAATAGTAACCATTTTCTCTGGATTTATAGTTAAATATTAAAATGTTAATTTTCGTAAGGGTTGTGTTGTTGTCTGTCGTGGCTCCCCCTAAACCTATAAAAAAAAATCGGAATTTTTTTCAGCTAAATTACTACTGTACAACAGATAATAATTATGTCCTTTATATAGTATTTTGAGTGATGACTGATGAGCAACGTGCTGCTGCTTGATTAATTAAATAAAAAAACAAAGACAAAAAAGCATCTTTACAGATGCAACTGACCTGAAACCCTGAACAGTAGTTCTGCTTCTCTGCTCCAGCTGTGCGCTTCCACAGTCCTCTCTCTCTCTCTCTCTCTCTCTCTCTCTCTCTCTCTCTCTCTCTCTCTCTCTCTCTCTCGCATTGATTAATCTGAGTCTGATCCAAACCGTTTGGCGGAGGCGCGGAGAGCGCGCGAGTCATGACTAACACTTCATGACTTAGAGATTTAATTATCAAATGGCGGATTCGCAAATGATCGCTTTAGTATACAACAATGATATTAAATAGTGGGGCAAAATCAGCTGTCAGGCCACCGGGAATTGTCCCGGTTCTCCCGGTGTCCAGTCCGCGCCTGATTTCCACAGACACGCAGAATGTGCAAGTCATATATTGCATTTTTGGGGCTTAATATTCACAGACACTAGTCCATGTCATGTTTTGATTCAAGTGTACTGACCTACTTTTGATTTAGTCATCCAAAATGTGGCATATTCCGTCCGCGTTAGGCATTTCGTTTTTATGACTGGATTCTACGAACCAGACTGTGTTTCCGCATCCCGGAAATTATTAGGGCGTATGTCTCAGAATAGTCAGTGCAATTTGGGAAAGAAATCAGTTAAATCTGTATGTGGATGTGTGTAAATATTCAAATGTAATCCCCTTTGTAATCGTTAAAAATTTCATAAGTAACTGTAATTTAATTACTCATTTTTTCGTAGTAACTGTAACTAATTACAGTTACAATAATTTTGTAATTAAATTACGTAACGCCGTTACATGTAACTAGTTACTCCCCAACACTGCTGTTCTAAGCAGCCACTGAAAATCTCTGTCTAAGCATTGACATACTTGTAACATGAGAAGATGAGACAGAGCTGTTGTCATGTTCCCCCAGTCATAAATTACAGGTGGAAACCTTAAAAAAACCAAAAGTAACCATCCAGTGACCTCCTCACTGAGATCCAAAGCATTAAGATAATCCCATTCTGATGACTAGCAATCTATTTTTCTTCCAAACTCTTAGGAGGTGATAAGGAACTCTGCAATTCATGACTATCATAAAAGCCAAATAAACAGCATCTACTTTTCAGCAAGCCATTTATAATTGCTCTATGGCCAAACATCCTCAGTTCTTGAGCTGTGTGTCTGCCTTTTAAAATATGACTGAGTGCCTCAGCAATCACTGAGATGGTTGTAGACCTTTACAGGGTAAAGAGACCATGGAATCGATAAGCTGTTGATGAAGGTATGTGTTGACAGGGCATGGGGACTTAGCAGTTGGCGCCAGCTTTAATTCCATGCGAGAGGAAAGAGTGGGGTCCCAGAAAATCAGAGCCCTGTAAAATGAAATGTTTGCACCTACTTTTCAGAGATGAATCTACAACTGTCAAAACTGTAATTCTTGCGAGATGCTCATTGTTGAAAGGCCAGTGATGGATGACTGCATGCTAGCTTTTAAAACAACCAAATCTTGACTCCCACATACTTAAAAGATAACATTTTGATTAATTGGTTTAATAGAAGTGCTTCTTAACTGGCTTTCAAGTGACAGCCAAACAAAGTCAATATTTGTTAATTGTACAAAAGATATTCCTCATTAAAAATATCTAATTTGGTTTATTGTTGGCTTCTAAATGTCTCTTTAAGGTCATTGCCTTTCCAAGTCTTTCATGCTTTCAGCAGCCAATTGCTATCAACATAAACCATGGTTGTCCATTTGTGAAATGAATTTCTGTTTGTAGTCTGGGTCAGAGTTTTCAAAATTTTGATACCAAGGACTCCAAAATATGATGATTCCTTTGCAAAGAATTATAATAAAATGGCAAAGAATGGCAAATATGATGACAGCAATACAAATTAATTTCACAAAAACAATATTAATAATATATTAAACATGATATATAAAAACATGTTATTCTCAATGTTTGCAGGCTAAGCACCAAAAGTGCAAAAGGCACCTCTGTTATTGCTGGGTTTCTTACTATTCTATATATCTTCTGCTGCACTTGAGTCTATGGCAGCCCATAAAACTGCTTATGGGAAAGTTATGAAATTTGGTAAACAGACAAAAGACAGACTTTAACCACAGCAAATTTAGAGTCTCTAACCCTCAAGTGCCACCTGCTAGCCAAAGTTGTGGTTAATCTTGATTCTGTCTTATATATGTATTTGTTTGTTAGTTGAATTATTCTGTGTTTCCTATGACATCATTTACCATGATGAAAATGTTTCTGCCATTGTGATTTTTCCAAAAACCTACTTTTTTTAATTAATTGTAAACAGTTTGTCTGATTTGGACCAAAACTGGCTCAAATCATACTTAGTGATCAAAATTTGAAAATGGACATTAGGCCATGCCTTTGCAAATGCTTTGACACATCCACAAAATTGGGTTCAAGTCATTGAATACATGACCTGAGGGTACCTGCACAGTTTCAGCAAAGGAACACCTACTGGTCTAGAGATATAAAAACTATTTACGCTCGTAACTTCTGAACAGTTTGGCCAACAATCATGAGGCTGGTCTCATTAGATTCAGAGTAGCATTTTGGACATCAGTGTCAGGATATTCACAGGAGACGGAGGTAAGTGAATTCAAAGCACAGTGTTTATTTACAATTCAAGTGCACTGTGAATACTTGGGGTTTTCAGGTGCGGGCTATGTGCAGATCACAGGGTACAGGGCTGAAGACAGGTGAGTACTTCCGTTGCAGGAATGTCAATGCCACACAGTCACAGTCATACTCTTTTCCTTCTCTCACAGACACAGAAGCTATCGAGTCGACTCGGGGAAAACACAGGAGACTAGAGGGATCGTTGTATCTCAGGTAGCAGGAGAATGCTCAGGAGTCCTGGGGGTAGCAGAACAATGACACAGGTTAGTGTTTCAAAGGTGAGTATACTTTACTTCTTGTCGTTCGCAATGCATCAGAGGATCGGGAGACAACAGCGTATGGTCTGTTCCTGTTGGAGGCTTGACGGTGATCTGGCATTGAGGTGAGTGTTTTATGGTGTCTTGATGAGATCGTTAATGCTGAGCAGGTGTGGGTGATTAAAACTCAGGGGAGCATGAGCGTTGTGGATTGGCTGAGACCGGGCTTGCCTGGTCCCTGACACTACCCCCCCCTCCGCTCTCCGACATCATGGGGGTCTGCCTCGGGGTCGCGGAGCAGGTCTTTCTGGATGCTGGGCATATAACTCTGTGATCAGATTGGGGTCGAGGATAACTTGACGAGGTATCCAACACCTTTCTTCTGGTCCATAATCCTCCCAGTCCACTAAGTATTCCAGTCGCCCACCACGATCTCGGGAGTCCAAAATCTCTCTTACTGTTTAGATGGGCTCGGTGTCAATGGGTGGTAACGGGAGGTTGTCATCAGGACGTGGAGCCTGGAGAATCTTGAGGCCAACACCATGGTGGAGCTGACAGTGAGAGGAACCAGGGGGGAGCTTTGACAGGAGGATTTGGCGAAGCCCCGAGGCCGATCCACGGAGGCGGAACCAGGGTGCATGACAGAACCAGCGGAGTGGAGTGCTCGGACCAAGTTGACGTGGCCGGTCTGGAAGCCCAAGGTGGAGCGGCTGACTCGGATGCCTGAGGCGGAGCCGAAGACTCGACTGACCAGGACAACGATGGGACGAGCGAGGACGACAGGGAAACCGAAGGAAGGGAGGAAATTTGACATGTCTTTGGCAAAATGCTTTTGAGAAAACTATGAAGTTTTGGACAATATATAACAAAGGTATAACACTTTTGCAAATATAAATATACATGAATCTGACATCTTTCAATTTTTTATTTTATTTTATTATTATTATTATTATTATTATTATTTTTACCATTTTGATTCATGTGAAAAAAAATTCAAGCCATTCGACAAAACCATTTTCATATAACGATTATTGTATAACTCATTATCAAAGTTAAAAAATTGTCTGATTAACTAGTTTGATTACTAGTTAATAACAATGCCATCCATCCATCCATCTTCTTGCGCTTATCCGGGGCCGGGTCGGGGTGGCAGCAGTCTAAGCAGAGAACCCCAGACTTCCCTCTCCCTGGACACTTCCTCCAGCTCTTCTGGGGGGACACCGAGGCGTTCCCAGGCCAGCCGGGAGACATAGTCTCTCCAGCGTGTCCTAGGTCTTCCCCGGGGTCTCCTCCCAGTGGGACGCGCCCGGAACAATTTCCCGGGAAGGCGTCCAGGAGGCATCCAGAACAGATGCCCGAGCCACCTCAACTGACCCCTCTCTATGTGGAGGAGCAGCGGCTCTACTCTGAGATCCTCCCGGGTGACTGAGCTTCTCACCCTATGTCTAAGGGATCGCCCAGCCACCCTGCGGAGAAAGCTCATTTCGGCCGCCTGTATCCGGGATCTTGTCCTTTCGGTCATGACCCAAAGCTCATGACCATAGGTGAGAGTAGGAACGTAGATTGACCGGTAAATCGAGAGCTTTGCCTCACAGCTCAGCTCCTTCTTCACCACGACAGACCGGTACAGTGACCGCATTACTGCAGAAGCTGCACCGATCCGTCTGTCAATCTCCCGTTCCATCCTTCCCTCACTCGTGAACAAGACCCCAAGATACTTAAACTTCTCCACTTGAGGCAGGAACTCTCCACCAACCTGAAGTGGGCAAGCCACCCTTTTCCGACTGAGGACTATGGCCTCGGATTTGGAGGTGCTGATTCTCATCCCAGCCGCTTCACACTCGGCTGCAAACCGTCCCACTGCACGCTGAAGGTCCTGGTCTGAGGAGGCCAACACAACAACATCTTCCGGCAAAAGCAGCGACGAAATCGCATGGTCCCCAAACCGGACACTCTCCGGCCCTTGGCTGCGCCTAGAAATTCTGTCCATAAAAATTATGAACAGAACCGGTGACAAAGGGCAGCCCTGCCGGAGTCCAACATGCACCGGGAACAGGTCTGACTTACTGCCGGCAATTCGAACCAAGCTCTTGCTCCGGTCGTACAGGGACCGAACAGCCCTAAGCAGGGGGCCACCGACCCCATACTCCCAGAGCACCCTCCACAGGATGTCGCGAGGAACACGGTTGAATGCCTTCTCCAAATCCACAAAACACATGTGGACTGGTTGGGCAAACTCCCATGAACCCTCCAGCACCCTGGAAAGGGTATAGAGCTGGTCCAGTGTTCCACGACTGGGACGAAAACCACACTTTTCCTCCTGAATCCGAGGTTCCACTATCGGACGAATTCTCCTCTCCAGTACCCTGGCATAGACTTTCCCGGGGAGGCTGAGAAGTGTGAATGTTCAACATTCAATGTTTTAAATCAGAATTGTAATTATTAATTAATTGTTTTATTATTATTATTATTATTATTATATTGATTGATTGATTTGTTTATTGAAGGGGGCTACTTCTACCAAGTGACAGATGAAATTGCACCAAAACACCATGGACTTATTTACAAGCGAAAATAGCAATATTTGCTGTCAGTAGTGGTGGAAAGAGTACTAAGAAATTATATATGAGTAAAAGTATTGCTACCTAAGAAATAATTTAATGAAAAAAGGAATGGTAGAGGAGCGCTTCCTGGACTCCAAAATTGGTTAAAATAGAGGTGCTCTTTGGATGGGAAACTAGATGCCAAAAATCAAAAATCAAAAAGGAACTCCAAGGCACTCTCAATTACAAAAGTAAAAAAGCCTTTATTGTTATGGCTTGGTCACATTAACCTTCTAAAAAACTCCAACGCGTTTCGGCTACATGCCTCTGGGAGTTAAACAGAAGGGGAGAACGAGGAGAGGTAGAAGGACACGAAGAACCCAGATGGACACGGAGCAAAGCCAGGCAGTAATTAACATCTCCGGCAAGGTCTTGTCAGAGAAGAGCATCCGAGTCCTGTCTAAAGGATTATCCTTCACACCAACCCACCCAGGAAAGGAATTTGACACGAAAATCGACCTTTTTCGATTTTACAGAAATCTACACCTCAAAACTTGGTATAAGCAGCAGACCCCAACATCTACAAGTTCCACAGATACAGGTCAGACAGACTCCTTTTCCCGTTTTAAGCCAGAATCTACTTTTTGGAATTTGGTACAAAATGCTTCTTTACATACATTTGCTAAAAAAGTGAATTTTTGATATTGAGAATATGTTTAAGAGTAAAAGGGCTTCCAAACGAAGTAACCTTTCTCACAAAGAAAAAAGTGCTTTGGAAGCACTATCCAAAGATGAAGATTTGGTTATTAAAAAAGCAGACAAAGGGGGTGCGATTGTGGTTTGGATTAAGGACTTGTATGTAAAAGAGGCTGCCAGTCAGTTAAATAACACAGAGTTCTACCAATTATTGACCCATAACCCTACGGAGTCTCTTAAAGAGGAATTGGGAAGGATGTTACATTAAGTTAAAGCCAGTCCTTAGATTTTTGTTTAATGAGAATCCTAGAATGGCATCTTTTTACATGTTACCCAAGATACATAAATGTCTTGAGAACCCCCCAGGTAGACCTGTGATTTCAGGGAACGAAAGCCTTACTGAAGCAGTGTCTAAATATATTGACCATTTCATTAAACCTTTTCTACCTTCACTCCCTGCATATGTCCAGGATACTACTGATGTTTTAAACAAGAACAGAGAGCTACAAGATGTAGGCTCTGAATCCTTCCTTGTAACTATGGATGTGGAAGCATTATATACAAAAAAATCGACCATCAACAGGGCCTTGCAGCATTGAGACATTTCTTGAGTGGGCGTCCTGAACATGAAATGCCACCCACTGATTTCTTGTTGTCACTAACAGAATGGACTTTGACTAATAACATTTTTGTCTTCCAGGATAAGATCTTTAAACAGACCAAAGGTTGTGCCATGGGGGCATGCTACAGCCCTTCCTATGCAGATCTGTACTTGGGCAAATGGGAGGAGGACTTTGTTTTGAACCAAGAAAATAATGCGTTTCACAAGTTTATTATCTGGTGGGGGCGCTATATTGATGACATATGTCTTTTTTGGTCTGGCTCGGAAACAGAGTTGATTGAATTTCATGGTTATCATTAATCCAAACATCAAGTTGTCTTTAGAATATAGTAAAGTGTGTATTAATTTTCTTGATTTGACAATTTCAAAAGATAACCAAGGAACCTTGCATACATCAGTGTATACAAAACCGACAGACAGAAACACAATTTTACATGCCAAGAGTTTCCATCCAAATTGGCTTAAAGAGAATGTCCCATATGGGCAGTTCCAGAGAGTGAAGAGGATCGGTGACCAAGATCATGTTTTTGAGAGTAAGTCACTAGAGATGATGGCATGATTTAAGGAAAGGGGATATAGAAGCTCCACTCTCCAAAAAGCTTACACCAGAGCCAAACATATAGATAGGCCATCATTACTACAAAGGAATACACCGAAACTAATAAAAGAGAGGTATATTTTTGTCACTACATACAGTACAGAGGCTGAACAGATAAGGCAAATCATACAAAAAAACTGGGGAATAATTAAAAGTGATGAGGTACTAAGTCAGGTCTTTCCTGAACCACCTCTCATTAGTTTTAGAAGATGTCCCACCCTACAAGATAGACTGGTTCACAGTTATCTTAAACCAGAAGTAAAACAAACATGGTTAGGCCCTAGGCCCAGAGGTTCTTACAAATGCCATCACTGCAACCATTGTGCTAATGTAAGACAAACCAAAATTTTTCATGATGTTGGTTCTCAAAAGGAATTCACTATTAACCATTTTATAAACTGCCAAACTACCTTTGTCATTTATAGATTGGAATGTCCTATGTGTGAAGTCTTTTATGTAGGAAGAACTAAGCGGCGTTTATTGGACAGACTGGCTGAACACAAATACGCAATTCGCACAGGAAACACCAACTATCCCATGGCAAGACACTATATGGAACATCACAATAGTGACCAATCCACCTTACAGGTCTGTGGGATTGACCACATTCCTTTGTCCTTAAGAAAGGGCAATAGGCAAAGGCAACTGAATCAACGGGAAGCTTTCTGGATATTTCGCCTACAGGCTACTAAATATCCAGGCTTGAATGAGGAACTTGACCTTAGTGTATATCTTTGATGTTCTGTTGTCCTATGGTGGTTTGAAATTACTTTTATGGGTCACCGTGTTGGGTACAGGTATGGTCCTTTCATGAAGTTGGTTTTAGTATGTACTTAATTGATTTGTTAAGAAGTGGAAATGATGACACCTGCTGTCTGTTGTGTGTACTAACAATTGTAACCTTAGCACCACAGTTGACAGATGGAGACTTCTAATTGGTGGACTGTTAGTTCATAAGAAACTTTGTTTGTTTGAGATCTGTTTAACTCCCAGAGGAAGGCATGTAGCCGAAACGCGTTGGAGTTTTTTAGAAGGTTAATTCGACCAAGCCATAACAATAAAGGCTTTTTTACTTTTGTAATTGAGAGTGCCTTGGAGTTCCTTTTTGATTTTTGATTTTTGATTTTAAGAAATAATTTACTTGAGACCTGAAATTACCTTTTTTTTAGCTACAGCAATGGTGGGATGCATTTGTTCTTATTTAGGATTTCCTGCATGTCATAAGTTATTACTTCTACTGGCCATTTTATACTTTCTGCGCGAGAGCACCCTCCGGCTTTGAGTGTGAATGAAACATGCACTGCATGAGAGTGTTTAGCACTCCGTAATGTCCGTATCGTCCGTTTGGAATATGAATAAATCATCCGGTCATACATGGACAGACTATAATGCGTCCATGTGCTCACACATCCAAAGCATGCACACAGAAAGTGATTTTAAATGCATCTGATTGACAGATAAATCATGGTTGATCTATCAGCCAGATCCACGTAAAATGCATGAACTCTTATTTCAATGTTGTTTTTAATGTTGAGGTATTTTAGCTTTGTACATTTAGTTTAAAACTGCACTGTTAAAGATGGCAGTTTTTACCATTCAACTGAACTACATGCATGTGTTTTAGTCACTTAGGCCCAATCCCAATTCTGTTTTATACCTCTTCCCCTTCCCCTTCCCCTTCCCCTTCCCCTACCCCTCCGCCTACCCCTTCCCCTTGTCCCTTGAAACAGAGTGTCAAGGGGTAGGGGAGAAAATATTCCCCTAAGGATTGGGTCACCACTACCATGACATCACACACCATCATTCGTCGTCTAGCTCTTACAATACACACATATATACTGGTGTGCATTAGAGCCTTTAATTATCGTTCTGTATTAATGAGCTGTTTACTGACACACACACATATCGGAAATCGTGCAGCTCACACATCCAGGAGAAAATAAACTTGTCAACGCTGCCCCACGACTTTTGTTAAATACAGTTTAAATACTGAATCACGCCCATTATATTTTCCAGCGACGAGAGGATACAATTGCTGTTTTTAAGTAAACTCACTCTAAAAAGATAAACGCACAGACGCGAATACACGCAACTTCCATCTCTCTCTCACTCTCGAATAGGTAATATTTGAGAAAATGGTTTAGCGATTTCTAATTACTGTGGGGATTGTTCTACGGCAGTTATCGCCCTGATCAGACATATGCCGTGGCACTATCATGCAGTCTGTAATGATATGACGTTGTACAAAGGTTCAAGGATGGAAAGGAAGAGGACGAGGGGTCGGCTTGACTGTTGACGATTTTATTAAGAAATAAATTATCTCAACGGTGTCGCTCACACAGGCAACAACAAAACTATTAACACTTCCGGGTTGCGGCTTCCGGCTCGTGCGGTCGTCAGCAGTCCTTCTCTCTCTGCTACTCCGGTTTCCCCTGGCATTAAATACTCTCTCCACGCCAATTACTGAAACAAGAGACAGGTGTTGATTATTTCCGTTCAACCCGCTCACTCACCGTTCGTCTTCCGACTCTCTCTCCCGCAGCAGGCTAAACCACACCTCCGCCTCCACAGACGTTAGCAAATATTTGCGATTTGAGTATTTTGAAAGAATATTTCTTTGAGTAACATGACCGCTAATATGAACTCACAATTGAATGTAACATAAAACAAATGATTACTTTTCATTAAAATCTTTATTTATGCCAAAAAAGCTTACATTTCTGTGTCTTTTTATTCGCTGTAGCAGCCATGTTGCCAAGATAATTCATACCCCTTCGTTTGAAGTGAGGTCCTGAAATATCTTCATTTGAAGGGCTATCTGGCCCTTCCCTTAACCCTTTCCCCTCCAACCAAAAGAGAATCAAGACACTCCTACCCCTTCACGTGAATGCGTGAAATGGAGGGGTAGGGGAAAGGGGAAGGGCTAAGGGGTAGAATTGGGATTGGGCCTTACACTGTTCTTGCTCCATCCATGCAATAACTGCATCCTTTTATCAACCAAGTGTAATATCGATGGTATGACCCATTTCAGGAGCTGACAAATTTATGATTTAAAATCAGAGCATACTGTAGCTCACATTCACTAAAATACTGTTTGTTTGTTTTTTAAATAAATGCGAATTTTAATACTTTAGTTTTAGTCTACTCAAGTAAAAGTAACAGCACCACCATGTAATCATACCCAAGAAAGCAGAAAATATGTAAAAAATGTTCTCAAGTACTCTGACAAAAGTATTTAATTAGTTACTTTCCACCTCTAGCTGTCAGTAGCAATATATATATGGGAAGCGTTTTCTTTGTTTTAAATGTTGATAACCCCATTTATCAGATTACATTTCATTAGCATTTAGTACTGTTTTTTCCATGTATCTATATTAAAGGCACTTGAGACACATGTTTAGGTTGTGACCCACCAGCACTGTTTTATAGGAGCCGGCTGAGAAACAAAACCAGCTTTCAATTCATTTTTCCATGGCTTCAGTTCAGCCATGAAGATCCCAAAATGATGCAATTTCGGTCTTCCCAAAAGCCATCCATTTGTGGCATCTGCTGGAGCATAATTCCTTACAAGACATATAAATTATGCTTGGCTTCTTGGAGAAGCAGTGGTCTTCAAAGAGATAGGCCTGTAAATTACAGTAATGGGCTGGACTAGCAGCATCTCTTTATAGTCCATTATATCTTTCTTGTTAGTGTGCTTTAGCAAATCCCCTCTAACAAATGACGGATCATTTTGAGTATGACCTATCTTCTATAAACATGCTAGACTAACTTTCAGTCAATTATGACACTGATGAGATACAACTATAGTTTCCCTAGACTGTTTTTATAGCCATTTAAACTAGAGGCACAGGATGTGCCCTTTTAATGCAGTTCTTGTAAACAGTTTACCCTTTTAGTGGTAAGTGGCGGGCCGGTAGAAAATGTGTTGACATGTTTCGCTAGTAACAGCTAGTAATTTGTCATTGCAAAGAGTTTATTTATCATGCAACAGTTCTACAGTATTTATTTTTTGTGGTATGTATTTGCTTTCTTTGGGCCAGAAAACAAACAGGTTTGAATGGCTCATATACAAACTCTTATCATGTGTTTTCATATTGCATATCAACAAAAACTTTATTATTAGCATGTATTTTAATAGATATTTTATAATCTGAGTGAACTTCCTGAGGTGTTGCGATTTTACAGCAAATGTCCAACAATTTATTTTCTTTTCTTTTTATATTTATATTTTTTCCTCAAACATCCTGACTCTAATTAGACACATGTTGGCAATTTAGTGTTTATGACTGTGCCTTAAACACATTTAAGCCCTCAAACTTTAAATTTGATATGCAACAGCTGATAATGATTTTCAGTTTTACCTTTATCATGAGAAAATTGATGTAATCATCTCTACCTTCTAATCACACAACAAATCCAAGGCGACCACTAGTCTGTCTGTTTTTCACCTTCGCTTCTGAAATATCTTTAACGTAGGCTTTTGAAAACTACACAAAGACAAGTGTGCTCTGAGTTTTATTAAGTTTGCCAGATATTCAATGCTACATCGGGAAAAATCCCATGTTTACTTTACAGAAGTTCAAGGCCTTGGGTTTGGCACTGTGTTGAGGTTTCCCACAGCTGTATATTATTATATTCTAATAGTGGTTCACATGAGAAAACTCCTCCAAATCATCCTCAGCTGACTGAATTTGCCATTAGACAAGAAATGTGTTTAGTTTGAAATGGCTTGTTATTACTATTATTTTTATATCTATGTATCTAAATTATGAAATCGTATGTGTGTACACTGACAGAAGCCTGTAAAATATAGCCCAACGTACCAACAGAATTTCTGTACTGATTTTTCACAGGCATTTCACCCATATTTTAAATTACTCATTTCATTGTGTTTTGTTAAAAGGTTGAAGAGAAAGTTTGTAATCTTAAAAGTGAAAATTTCGTCAGACAGTTATTGACTTCTGTAATATTTTTCATAGTATAGAAGTCAGTGACTACCAACAACTGTTTGCTTACAATTTCCTTTAAAATATCTTATTTTGTGTTCAACAGAAGAAAGAAATGAAAACAGTTTGGAACAACAGGGTGAGTAAATGATGACAGAAATTTCATTTTTAAGTTCCTTTAACCAAAAAGGTATGGATAATTTTCTGTCAGGACATTGTATGTGTTTCTACGTTTTTTTCTTACAGTGATTGGCTGCATGTCCAGTTGTGTTAAGAGTTAGTAAAGTATCCACTTACACCATGTCTGGCTTATTTGATTGGAAAAAAATTATGTCATTGCTACCCAACCTACCTCATTATCGTAGGATCAACTCACTGTGTTGATGAAAAGACGGCTTGATTAAAAAGAAACCTGAAAAAAAAATATCAAGTTATTCTCTGAGAAGTTATATTCACTGCAAACTCATTGACATTAGTTGTGGCCTAGTCTTGGCCTAGTGGTTAGAGAGTTTGACTCCTAACCCCAGGGTTGTGGGTTCAAGTCTCGGACCGGCAATAACACGACTTAGGTGCCCTTGAGCAAGGCACTGAATCCCCAACTGCTCCCCGGGTGCTGCAGCATAAATGGCTGCCCACTGCTCCGGGTGTGTGTGTGTGTGTGCACTTTGGATGGGTTAAATGCAGGGCATGAATTCTGAGTACTTGGCTGAATGTCATGTCACTCACTCACATTTATTAAAGGGGTCATATGACCAGGTCCATCCTTAGGGGGGGTGCAGCTGTCACACTGGACCCCATGCTTGAGGGGGCTCTGCTGCGAATTGTCCATGGGGGACCCCTCAAGGGATGCCAGGGACCGGTACGCGGACAAAATCGGCACTATTAATGGTTTGGATCCATATTAAAAATTCCGAACAAAGAATGGAGCACCGACGACGACTTGCTGCCACACTTTTGCATTACAGATATCTGCGGCTGCCTTGTTTGTTTTGTGAGCGCCTACACTTCAGAACAGTTCCGAAGCTACAAGTCATTGGAGTCTCATGTGCAGTTCACAAATGGATGGGTTCAGGAGCTTCAGATCATAAAGCCGAGCTGCACTCCACCTAGCTTGAGCTCTCTTCCCATTTTAGTATTTTCCTGTAAAATATCCTGTTAGCCCTTCCATCGGACCTGTCAGTCTCTGTACTGTTGTCCTGTTGTTACACCCTTGCCCTTCCAGTGAAACAGATGTTTTCAAAGCATCGTTTTGCTTACTTGAAAGCAACCTTAGCGTGATGTTGGCTTTTTTAAGATAAAAGCATGGTTGCTACGAGAGCACGAATTCACACCAATCTGTAAGCAAAGTTACATTAGACCTAGCTTCACAACTCGCTTAGTTAATGCAGCAGTTTTGTAGTACAAATTTTTGCTGTCAGCAGAGGTATAGCAACAGAAAGATGAATGTTGAAATTTTCCCGTATTTTGGACGATTAACTCAGGAAATTTCCCTTATTTCCAATGTTCAATGTTGAGAGGGAGTACGTCTAAACATTCTGCAGTAGTCCGAGTAGCAGTAAAGGAGGCATTCAACATGGCAGCCATACCAAGTAATGACGTCACGATGCCCAAGCCCTATTGTGTGACGGAAATGTTACTCCCATTAACACTGTGATGCTATGTGTATTGTGGTTTCCAAATAAAATACAAAACTTGTTGTCTTCTGAAAAAAGGACTTTGGGTCACTGGGCAACAGTCCTGTTCTTCTTCTCCGTAGCCTTGGTAAGACGCCTCTGAAGTTGTCTGTGGTTCAGCAAATTTCTTGACACGTCTGTGTGTGGTGGCTCTTGATGCCTTGACCCCAGCCTCAGTCCATTTCTTGTAAAGTTCACTCGAAATCTTGTTATCACCATGTTAACAACATGCTAATTGTGTTAGCATAATGCTAGCAATATGCTTATCATGTTAGCATTTTATTAAATACACTCTATCAACACGCCAATCATGTTATCATTATACTAAAAACATGCTAATTATGCTAGCAACATGTTAATCTTGTTAACATAATGGAAAAACTCATCATTCATGTTAGTATTTTGTTAGGAAAATGCTAATTGTGTTAGCATCTTCATAAAAACACATCCATGTCCTTCTCAGAATATTGTAGAAACATGGTGGTGAACTTTTTGGACTCGACACAGTGTAGTTGTGCATGGCAAGTACCACTCACATTTTCCTCAGGAAATGTACATATAGAGTTTTGAATCATTCTACTACACTAAACCTTCTCGGCTGCAGCCAGTCTGGTTTCGTAAGTGGACATTCAACCGAGACTGCTTTGCTCTTGGTTGTTGAAGCCCTAAAACTGGCAATAGTGGCTTCCAAATCTTCAATACTTATCTTGCTGAATCTGTCCACTGCTTTTGACATGGTTAATCACCAGATCCTCCTGTCAGCCCTATTGGAAAAAGGCAGGAAACACACTCCAGTGATTTGAGTCTTACAGTACCTCTCAAATAGGTCCTGCAAGGAATCTTGGAGGGGTGAGTTGTCTAAGTTGCAATATCTAGCTACTGGGGTGCCTCAGGACTAAGTTCTTGGACCACTTCTCTTCTTTATCTACATGGCATCCCTAGGTTCTATCATTCCATGTTTCTGGCTTTTCATACCACTGCTATGCTGATGACACTCAACTCTACCTCTCATTCCATCCTGACAAACCCATCACTTTATCACAGTTTCACCAACCGTACCAGCCACCAACTGCATCAACCATAACTTCTTCAAAGAGAGCCAGAAATACTGGCGCTGTGATTGATGATCAGCTGAATTTCTCAGAACACATTGCAATTTAGAAAGCATGAGAGAGCATTTTCCTTCTTGGCTCTCAACGGAGGCGGACGCATTTCTCTCCTTCTCCTCCCCTTGCCTTCTCTGCTTCGCTTGCTCTCTCGTATTGTCTATTGTCTAATACTTCTGAGAGACTCTCTCTGGACTGCTCTCCAAAACTGAAATCATGGATTTGATCAACTGGTCTCTCAACGCAATTGACAACATCTTCTCGATGAGAAGCTTGGGTTCAGGGGAACCTGACTGCCCTGCCGGAACATTTGCATCTAGCTACACGATAGACGCATGGGAGAATTGGCGGGTCGTGTGTCTGGCGGCTCTTTCCGTGGAGGACATTGAAGATATCTACCTGTTCGGAACCATGATAACAGGTCTTCTGCTGATTGGACTAGGCTTTGCTCTGGGTTATCGAAAAATTCAGAAAACGGGAACAGCTGTCCAAAGCCTCACAAGGCTGCCCATCATGACTGAAGCAGTTGGCAGAGCAGTCAGCACTGAGACTGAGACTATTAACCACAATATGGATAACATCACGAAGAAGCTTACGGCTTTGGAAGGAAATTGGAGAAAATGGATGAAATTGGAATTCGGCTACTCGACCAAACAATTGGAATCTTATCTTCCTTCGGATCCCTCTACCAGCACTGGCCTTGGCCAGTTGGAAATAACAACTCTCAGGCCTACAAATACACAAACTCTTATATACATACACATACACACACATACATACACATATACAGATATGCATTCACCCCCCCACCCTCCATCCCTTGCCTTCGCCGCTTTGTACCTCCAGTCTGACAAGCGGGTCTGTGACCAGTACTGTAATGACGAATGGACCAGATGACTGATTGCCTGCGCTGGATTACCTTGACCCCCAGATTTCCATCCCCTGTTGAAAGTTGTGTGTTTTTGGTGTATTGATTATGTGCTTTTGTGCAGAGGTGTTTTTCCTGTTCACACATCTATTACATCTTCATTTGATACTATAACTCTAGCACTCTCTATGCTAATTCTAATAAAAAAGAAAGAAAGAAAGAAACAAAAACATTTGACCCTCTAACACTTGTACTTTCTATTCTTTTTTAATACTTACTACTTATTTACTTTGTGAAAAAAAACAGTCTCTAACACTAGTATTCTCTGTTCTTGTTCTATACTTTCTTGTTTTCTTTTTATTTACTATAAAATGACCCTCTCTCTAGAATTGTCACGCTCTTGTATGAGAGAAGCTCGTGAAGACGAAGACCATACAAGATAGCATTTAACAATAATCCAAGAAGAGGATGTTCAATTCAGACACAGGGAAACACAAGTAGCATGTAACAAGTCCAATAGTCGACAGGGAACTGAACTGAAAAGGGAAAAATAGGGTGACTAACGAGGGGCAGACAGTTGAGGTTAATGATGAACTAATTAGGGAAACTGAACTAAACAGGCATGAAGACAGAAATTAAATTAAAAGTCCAAAACTGTGTCAATAATTTTCTAATCTTTTTTACTTTTGACTTGTTTTATTCTTATTTTAAAAAAGACCCTCTAACACTAGAGTTTACTTTTTTATTATAATTCTTTTTTGTTTTTATTTATTATTAAAAAAAGAAAAAAAAGAAAAGAAAAAACCTCTTGCTTAAAAACAAAAATAATATGCATAAACAGGTTAAACAGAATTTTTGAGGTGAAGAAGGCATAACATTTGGTGGTGATTCTGGAAGAAGAAGAAAAAACTGAAATTCTTATTTTATTTATTGTTATTATATTTATTTAAATTCAGTTTAAATTTGTGTTCCATTTGACATAATTACAATTTTTACTCTTGTAAAGTTGCTTAAACAGTAATATAAAAAGTGCTGGACAGATTGCTTGCAAATTGTAATCTGTTACTGATTACGAAATTATATGACACATTGTAGGTAGAAATGTTATTATTTCTCATTGTTTCTTAATTGTTAAGTTGTTGATAAATGAAAATCTCAGGGGTCTTCATGTAAACATTATAGGTCAAAAGGATTTAGTGGAAAAGGGGAAGTCCTAGTGCACTCATTTTTGTTCCATATAAAGCCGATTATTCATGGAATTCTGACAGCTATCAGTGAATTCTTACATCTGTTGCACATTTTTTGACAATGAAAGTCCGTCAGGCATCAAAGAAAATCTTTTTTTTTTTTTTTGGGGGGGGGGGGGGGGGGGTAATATAATGTTAGTTAGATAACTTTCATTAAAAAGTATGATGAAAAATTGCATACATGTTAAGGTAAAGTACAATAATGTTACTTAGTAAAATGTGTCCTGTGTTCAATCAGGACTAATGAAGATGGTTGGATGAGTGAAAAACAGCAAGACATCAAAGCAGCAGTGTGCTCTTCTCCTCCACAGCTGCTTTCCGGAACACTTCATATGTGTCTAACATGGTCAGTATGTGGTGCTGGTTCTATTTGACATTAAAGTAAATTGACAGCAAATAAACCAACATCAGGCAAATATTCCTGTTCACAAATTTATGTCGACCTTCTGGTTTGATTAGATGTTATTTGCTGACAGTCAAAAAAAATCATAATTATTGTTCCTTTGTTGTCCAGAGATTCAACTAAATGTTTATCATCCATTAAATGTACTTTGAATGTGTTTGAGGTAAAGAACATCAAGAGACAGCATTTGAAAGATTTATATGCAAGCTTGGATAGTGCTTTGAGAATGATTCAAAGTACATATTGCACTTCAATGAAAGCAAGAGCTTTGTTCCAATTTAATTTTATTTTCACGTTAAAAAGGGATTTTAAAACAACAATTCTCAATGTGACTTGAAGCTTCTGCTTGAGATTTCCCAAAATCAGACATTACATATCAGTTGAAATCGTACTTTAGTCTGACTGGACTCCTTCAGACAAGAACTTTCCACTATGAAAGAAAGAGATAGTGATTTCAACCCCTACTTCTCAGAGTGACTCCAACTACATCACATCTTTTTGGGGTGATTTATGTCTTATTCCTCTCATAGCGAAGCAAACAGTAAAATTAAAAAAAAAAACTTGAAGAACAGTCTCGCTGCTTTTTCTTCTGTGTGGGCGTATTCAAACCGCACGCTTCAGTTTGAATCTGAATAGTGCGTTCAGCGCGGGGGCGTGGTCACATTAGATATAATGAAGGGAGACGTGAAAAACGGACATCGCGTTGTTTTCATATGGATTACTTTATCACAGAATATCTGTTATATATATTCGGCGGCACTTGTTTAATTTAAAAGTAGACATGTCAAGCTTTCTATAGATATATATAGATATCATGTCTCTTCGTTGAGTATTCACGGAGTTACAGTTCATTTTAATGACGTGTTTGTAAATGAAGATGAGCGCAGACAAAGGCTGCAGACAGCACACCTTGTTTGTTATCTTTATTTTATAAGTGCACAAAGTTCTGTTGTTATTATGTCTGTATCCAAAAAAAAAAGTAGACCCTTTACAGATTCGATTGATGTATTGCTCTTATCTGTACGATCATTTAAGTTCTTTTCGGGGTTATCAGGAGAAAATGACTCATAACGCGTATCCACGTTAATCGACTCCAGATTAACATGTTCCAATAAAATTCCATTTAAATGATCTACAGAACCAGTGACTCACACCCCTGAAGGATTGAGAAAGTCACAGTAATGGCGCAAAAAAAATGATGCATAACATTCATCTGATAAGAATGCATTAAAATGGAAGGGAGATTAGTTTGGGGTCCTGTTTGGCTGATGCGCCCCCAAGCTATTTTATGTCTAGAGAATGTTTAACTATTACAGTTCTCACTTTTGCTCGTTAAAAGAGGTCAAACATACAGCTTTGTGTTTAGATTTGCACTGCTGTAAAACCCACGTGCTTAAACATCTTACGCAACTGTCATTGACTTTTAAAATCTCAACGAGCCAATAAAACGAGGGAATGAAACCATTTTTGGTGTGTAGCTCATCTGACCCTGCTTCACACCAAATCATCCAATGACATCCTGACAATCCATCCTACATGGAAGCTTAAAAGTGGATGTTGTTAAAAAAAATGTTATGGTTATGTAATGCTACTTCCTTTTTCAAATGCTCCATTTCTTAAAAAAAAAAAACGCTGATTACTTTCACAAAAGGTAATTATACATCATTAATAATTGAGTTACGCGTGAGCAGTGAACAGTTCTAGGTCACACAATTAGTTGTTGTTCATGTATTTTACTTACACTTCCTGTTGCTCAGTGTTAGAGGGATTTGCTGAATGTTATAAGAGATATGACACAAATATTTTTGGTTTTTATTAGCGTCATTGCTAAGCTGGGCCTCCCTGTGTGATTCCCACCTAAAGCTTTTCTCCCCATGTTTACAGTTTAATTTAAAGTGCACCCAAAAACAATTTATTTATTTATTTATTATTTTTTAAGAATTAAACTTCTTGTATATTAAATTAAAAGTGAATTGTGTCAGTTTTCAGTGAAGTCATATGGAAAACCTTTAAGGTACTAATAAAATATGAATCACCATTCACTTTTTTTGAATGGGAAACATAACCTTGTAAATTATATTAAAAAAAGGATGTGATTTATTCCTTTAAACTAAACACTTCAGGAATAAGAGCTGGCCATGTGACATTAGGTTTGTTTGCATTTTTTGAGTGCCACAGCACCCTATGAATTGAGCATTTTACAGAGGGCTTGTCCTATCACTTTTGAGTGCATACACACATAAGAAAGTAAGTGCACAAGACTGTACCAGGTCTGAAAAAGAGCAGTATTTGAGGCTAAGCGCATCCAATTAGTCATCATGTTCAGGAACTAATGTGCTCTGAAAATGTGCAGTGTGAGAAAAACAGATATAACAGAAGATATCAAATCAAATAAAGACATTACATATAATTTGGTAGTACAGTACAATGTAAAGTGTTAGATATTGTATTGGTGCAAAAACGAGTACATGGATTTTCTAAAATGATTGCTCATTGCACTAGTGAACAGACATTTATTTTAAAGAACAAAGTATTGGAAAATTGGAAAAAGCATTTTTATGAAACTATAAGTGTATCCCGTCGGGTAATCAAAAGTCTACACACAATGCACCATAAGACAGACTGTCAGCCAGCAATAACTATTATGAGAAGGAGGAAGAGCATCAACAAAATTCAAAACCCTTTATGAAGGAGGTTGACATTTGTTGTATTTTAGACATTTTAAATTCAGCGTAAAGTGTTGATTTCAATTTCACCTTAAAATAGACCAGTTACAAAAGCAAATGGAATAGTGGCAATTCATTTTTCCATCTTTCCTTAAGTCTTTGCTTACTACTGCTCTCAATTTATGTCTGTCTTAAGCTGACTATCAAATGAATGTGATTGTTAATTTATTATTATTCTTCTTTTTGTTTTAATTTTTTTTCAATCTGCTTGATACCAGTATTGCTTCAGAAGACAGTGGAGATTTTGATTACGTTACAGTTCCATTTGTGTCCTTCTAGAGTTTGAAACTTTTGGACTACATTGATTAGGGTATGAACAAAAACAGCCAAATGACTCTTTAAAATGTCTTCTTGTGCGTTCTCCAAAAGAAAGAAATTCCTAGTTTGGAAGACAATTTTCATTTTGAGTGAAATATTTGTTTAAGAAACCAAGCTACGGTAAGGTAAGTAACGGTAGTAGAAATGACTAGTAGAAATACTATTGTATTTGACATAGATGGTGCTGATTTTAGCCTAATCATCAAAAATCCAATGAGTGTAAGTGTAAAAATCAGCCCGTATAAAATAGAGAGTCTCAGTGTAAAACGACTCAAAGCAATTACTGTTAAAGTTCACGTGTTCCATAAAGTCTGTGGGAAAATGCATTCTGAGGTCATGTAGTACAGAAAGCAATTTTCTCTCCTTACTACAGAGACGAAAGAATACTAATATTAAGTAGAAACAGACTGTAGTGGTTTTTGTATGGCCATCATTTGTGGGGGAATATAAAACCCACAGTAGACTTTGATTCCTGGGTGATGTGTGACTGCTTGATTTCAGGATAGAGTGACTCAGGAGTTCTATGGCTTTTCCTTGCCAATCTCCCACGTGGAGACCAGAACAATTAAAGATAGGCTGCTGATGGAAACCCAAGAGAAATTTTTTTGTGGGCATGTGGAAAAGAGCGTGAACCACAAGAACGTAAATGGTCATGATTGTGATGTTAATAGCATGGCAACTGTACTTCTTTCCTTTGGGTTAAGAGTTCCAGAACACCCATTTTATTCGTGTATGGCAAGCATCCTACCATATCTTGGCTCGTATAGCTTCACACTTATAGCCTGGCACAGTGGACACATGTCCATGCTATGCATATTAAATCTAAGTACAATGACAATTAGTTATTTTAGTTTATCCAGTCCTCCCTCTCTCAGAGTAACCATATTACAAACATTCAGGCAAGTTATCAAAAGCTCTGTTGTTTTGGGCCAGTATGACTGCTTCGGGAATTTCTATTCTGTGAGTTTTTCTTACTAACGCAATAATGGATATTATGGTCTGACTGCTTCAACACAGTGGACATGTGATTATTTTTATTTCATTTATTTATTTTTTACGGTAAATTTGTAATAATAATAATAAAATAAAATAAAAACTTTCCGTACAAGTTTTTTGATGCTACTCACAAGAATAATCCATTCTGGATGTTCCACTGTTTGACATCATGTCCTGTAAATGTGAATCAGACAATGATCTCATTCTGGAAAATTATCACAGCAATTGAAGAAACTAAAGAGATTGTGACACTCATCAGAGAGAGAGAGAGAGAGAGAGAGAAAGAAAGAAAGAAAGAGAAATTGATAAAATCAGTATTTGGCACTAAAATATTTGGCCTCTATAACGTTGCATGTTGACACTGACAGAAAAAGTTGTCTTGAAACAGCTTAGAGGTGTACAATATAATAGAACTGGAATTCTGAGAAGAGTAATGCCATGAACTTCAGCCAAATAAAAAAGGCCAGGATGGTGAAAGATATGTCCTGGTCAAGCCAATGTATTTAAAAGGTAATCCAGAAGCTTGGCTATACAATGTTTATGTAAGTCATGAGTGTTTGGAGAGTTATAATTTAATTTTACATTTATTATTACATTTTTCCACATCCAAATTCTACAACCCGAATTTCGGAAAAGTTGGGACGTTTTTTAAATTTTAATAAAATGAAAACTAAAAGACTTTCAAATCACATGAGCCAATATTTTATTCACAATAGAACATAGATAACATAGCAAATGTTTAAACTGAGAAAGTTTACAATTTTATGCACAAAATGAGCTCATTTCAATTTTGATTTCTGCTACAGGTCTCAAAATAGTTGGGACGTGGCATGTTTACCATGGTGTAGCATCTCCTTTTCTTTTCAAAACAGTTTGAAGACGTCTGGGCATTGAGGCTATGAGTTGCTGGAGTTTTGCTGTTGGAATTTGGTCCCATTCTTGCCTTATATAGATTTCCAGCTGCTGAAGAGTTCGTGGTCGTCTTTGACGTATTTTTCGTTTAATGATGCGCCAAAAGTTCTCTATAGGTGAAAGATCTGGACTGCAGGCAGGCCAGGTTAGCACCCGGACTCTTCTACGACGAAGCCATGCTGTTGTTATAGCTGCAGTATGTGGTTTTGCATTGTCCTGCTGAAATAAACAAGGCCTTCCCTGAAATAGACGTTGTTTGGAGGGAAGCATATGTTGCTCTAAAACCTTTATATACCTTTCAGCATTCACAGAGCCTTCCAAAACATGCAAGCTGCCCATACCGTATGCACTTATGCACCCCCATACCATCAGAGATGCTGGCTTTTGAACTGAACGCTGATAACATGCTGGAAGGTCTCCCTCCTTTTTAGCCCGGAGGACACGGCGTCCGTGATTTCCAACAAGAATGTCAAATTTGGACTCGTCTGACCATAAAACACTATTCCACTTTGAAATAGTCCATTTTAAATGAGCCTTGGCCCACAGGACACGACGGCGCTTCTGGACCATGTTCACATATGGCTTCCTTTTTGCATGATAGAGCTTTAGTTGGCATCTGCTGATGGCACGGCGGATTGTGTTTACCGACAGTGGTTTCTGAAAGTATTCCTGGGCCCATTTAGTAATGTCATTGACACAATCATGCCGATGAGTGATGCAGTGTCGTCTGAGAGCCCGAAGACCACGGGCATCCAATAAAGGTCTCCGGCCTTGTCCCTTACGCACAGAGATTTCTCCAGTTTCTCTGAATCTTTTGATGATGTTATGCACTGTAGATGATGAGATTTGCAAAGCCTTTGCAATTTGACGTTGAGGAACATTGTTTTTAAAGTTTTCCACATTTTTTTTACGCAGTCTTTCACAGATTGGAGAGCCTCTGCCCATCTTTATTTCTGAGAGACTCTGCTTCTCTAAGACAAAGCTTTTATAGCTAATCATGTTACAGACCTGATATCAATTAACTAGATGTTCTCCCAGCTGAATCTTTTCAAAACTGCTTGCTTTTTTAGCCATTTGTTGCCCCCGTGCCAACTTTTTTGAGACCTGTAGCAGGCATTAAATTTTAAATGAGCTAATTAAGTGGATAAAAGTGTAAAATTTCTCAGTTTAAACATTTGCTAAATTTATCTATGTTCTATTGTGAATAAAATATTGGCTCATGTGATTTGAAATTCCTTTAGTTTTAATTTTATTAAAATTTAAAAAACGTCCCAACTTTTCCGGAATTCGGGTTGTAAGTGCATGCAAAAATATACATTTTATTCAGTGTTCTACTTCTAATGTCTGATTACAATGTCTGTTAGTGCCAGTGGAGAGCAGTGACTTTTTTTTTAACTGGGTATGCTGAGTGTTAAAGGGTTAGTTCACCCAAAAATGAAAATTATGTCATTAATAACTCACCCTCATGTCGTTCCTAACCCGTAAGACCTCCGTTCATCTTCGGAACGCAGTTTAAGATATTTTAGATTCAGTCCGAGAGCTCTCAGTCCTTCCATTGAAAATGTATGTATGGTATCCATGTCCAGAAAGGTAAGAAAAACATCATCAAAGTAGTCCATGTGACATCAGAGGGTCAGTTAGAATTTGTTGAAGCATCGAAAATACATTTTGGTCCAAAAATAACAAAAACTATGACTTTATTCAGCAATGTCTTCTCTTCCGTGTCTGTTGTGAGCGAGTTCAAAACAAAGCAGTTTGTGATATCCGGTTCGCGAAAGAATCACTCGATGTAACCAGATCTTTTTGAACCAGTTCACCAAATCAAACTGAATCGTTTAAAACGGTTTCCATCTCCAATACGCATTAATCCACAAATGACTTAAGCTGTTAACTTTTTTAATGTGGCTGACACTCCCTCTGAGTTAAAATAAACCAATATCCTGGAGTAATTAATTTACTCAAACAGTACACTGACTGAACTGCTGTGAAGAGAGAACTGAAGATGAACACCGAGCTGAGCCAGATAACGAACAAAAGACTGACTCGTTCTCGAGTCAAGAACCGGTTGCATCGGTTTTCGGATCACCAGTAGTGATGGGAAGTTCGGTTCTTTTCCGCGAACCGGTTCTTTCGGACAGTTCGATTCAATAAACAGGTTGAAGAAAATGGTTCACCGGTTCTTTTGCGCTCGAAGCAGCAGCTGGCAATTGATTGGCGATGATTGCCCTTGATTCAAGCCTTCGGTTTACCCACGCTCATAACATTAGCACAGAATCAGTTCAGAATCAATCACCAAAAGAATCAGTTCAGTTCAGATGCTCTGTGTGTCGGTCTATTTCACGCTAAATCACACATGCGCAGTATCATCAGCACCTCGGTTCTTGAATCGGACGCGTCCGACAGAAACGCTTCTTGACTCGAGAACGATTCAATCTTTTGTTCATTATCTGGCTCGGTTCGGTGTTCATCTTCAGTTCCCTTTCAGTAGGTCACTCTCGATGCCACGTCGGTGACCGAAGAATATGGGATATCGCTTGGATAGACCAATCTACTTCGAGTGTAAACTAAACGAGCCAATGCACATTGGCATGGAATTATTGTATCCAGCTACCGCTGATCACTGCGTGAGTATAAGAAGGCAGCAGGTGCAATGCATTCCAGCTTTTCGCTTCGGAGCCGAGCATTAGTATCGCTCTGCTCAACTGTGTCTGCTGTGAACTATGAGTTCAGCACGCTCTCGGAAGCTTCGTGTGTTGGAGAGACGGCGCTTCAGCGGCGGTCGTTCCTGTGTCGAGTGGATTGCACACTTCAGGCTGCACTACCCCTGTCATGTTGCAAGCGACTAATTCCCCTGTGCGCTTCAGCACTAAAAGAGCATTTCCTAAAGAGCAAATTTCTTTAATAGAGCTTCACAGGTGCGTCTTTGTAAAGACGACGGATCGTCCTTATAAGGATGCCATTTCACCCATGCGTTTCTGGGTGCAGTCGTTACCTGGCAATGGGTGATGGTTACAATTGCTGCCTCACGTGTCTGGGCGTCGAGCACACTGAGGTGGCTTTCATGGATGAGTCATGTTCTCAATTCCGGGAATATGACCATCTCGGAGCTGCGAACCAGGCTCCGCTACCTTCAGGGGGGTGGAGTCCCGTTGCTGCGGCCGCGATCTGGGGCTCGTTCTGGCGGCCGACAGACGAGAATCACTTCCGGCAGTAGCTCGGGTGGTTTGAGGGTCACAGTGGTGGCAAACCCCGAAGGGAACCAACCCTCTGGGGACCACCACTCCTCTTGCACCTCCGATCCAGTGGAGCAACCCACGGAACGCACTGGGCCCTCTTCAAGGAGCATACCAGCGGTATCCAGTCGGACTCCCCCCGACCAGATGTCGATCTCAGCATCGGAGGGAGAGCTGTTGGATGATGATTCGGCTGCGCTACTGCCCTCTGGGACGTGGAAGCTATGCTTTCCCGGGCTGCCGAGAGGGTAGGGCTCGAATGGAATCCCCCACTGTGTCCCGAACCCTCGCGGCTGGATGATTGGTTTCTTGGGTGGCGCACGCTGGTTTTCAGCGCCCCACCCCAGTGCCTTTCTTTCCGTAAGTGCATGACAAGCTCACCAAGTCGTGGACGGCACCTTTTACTGCCAGAAACCGGCCAGTGGGCTCCTCCTCACCACCCTCGATGGTGGTGCAGCGAAGGGGTATTCAGGAATCCCGTCTGTGGAGCGGGCGGTAGCCATGCAATTGTGTCCTAAGTCCGCCGCCTCCTGGCGTGGAGACCCGGTGCTCCCTTCCTGGGTCGGTAGGCACTCGTCTTTCGAGAACTTGGCCCAGCCAGTCTCGGCTGCCCAGAAGCAGACTGAGGTGATCCGACACATCCTGCCCCACTGCGGGTACGGCTGTGGTTCCGCTGGTCCCTGGTCAGCGCTACCCAGCCCATCTCGCGGGCTTCTGCGAACCATCAGCCTCGGCTATGCAATTCAGATCACCCGGCATCCCCCCAAGCTCTGCGGTGTCCGCTTCACTACAGTGAAAGCGTCCGATGCCCCTGTCTTGTGGGAAGAGTTTGCAATCCTACTGGCGAAGGACGCGATAGAGCCGGTCCCTCCAGCCGATATGAGGACGGGGTTTTACAGCCCGTACTTCATTGTACCCAAGAAAGGCGGTGGGTTACGACCAATCTTGGATCTGCGAGTTTTGAATCGGGCCCGCCATCGGCTACCGTTCAAAATGTTGACACAGAAACACATTTTCAGGTGTGTCTGTCCCCAAGATTGGTTTGCAGCGATCGACCTGAAGGACGTGTACTTTCATGTGTCCATCCTTACGCACCACAGACCTTTTCTGTGGTTTGCGTTCGAAGGACTGGTATATCAGTACAAGGTCCTGCCCTTCGGGCTGTCCCGGTCTCCCCTTGTCTTCACGAAAGTCACGGAGGCAGCTCTCGTTCCTCTCAGAGAGCAGGGTGTTCGCATTCTCAACTACTTAAGACAATTGGCTGATACTAGCACAGTCTCGAGATCAGTTGTGCGAGCACAGGGATGTAGAGCTCCAGTACCTGAGCCTGTTGGGCCTTCAGGTCAGCTGGGAAAAGAGCAAACTCTCACCGTGGCAGAAGATCTCTTTTCTCTGTATGGAGTTGAATTCGGTCGAATAGCTTAAGCTATTTGTGGATTAATGCGTATTAGAGGTGTGAACCGTTTAAAAAGATTCAGTTCGATTTGATGAACTGAATGATTTGTTCGTGAACCGGATATCCAGACTGCTTTGTTTTGAACTCTCTCACACAACAGACACGGAAGAGAAGACAATGCTGAATAAAGTCTTCGTTTTTGCTATTTTTGGACCAAAATGTATTTTTGATGCTTCAAAAAATTCAAACTGACCATCTGATGTAACATGGACTACTTTTATGATGTTTTTCTTACCTTTCTGGACATGGACAGTATACCATACACACAGCTTTAATAGAGGGACTGAGAGCTCTCGGACTAAATCTAAAATATCTTAAACTGTGTTCAGAAGATAAACGGAGGTCTTACGGGTTTGAAACAACATGAGGGTAAGTTATTAATTACATATTTTTGTTATCTGGGTGAACTAACTCTTTAAGTCATTTGTGGATTAATGATTATTTGAAAAAGCAAACCGTTTCAAACGAATCAGTTTGATTTGGTGAATCCACAACAGACCCGGAAGAGAAGACAATGCTGAATAAAGTCATAGTTTTTGCTATTTTTGGACCAAAATGTATTTTCGATGCTTCAAAAAATTCTAACTGACCCTCTGATGTCACATGGACTACTTTGAAGATGTTTTTCTTACCTTTCTGGACATGGACAGTATACCGTACATACAGTTTCAATGGAGGGACTGAGAGCTCTCGGACTAAATCTAAAATATCCGAAGATGAACGGAGGTCTTACGAGTTTGGAACGACATGAGGGTGAGTTATTAATGACATATTTTCATTTTAGGGTAAACTGACAAATAAGAAAAACTGTGGCAGGTATCAATTTAAAAGTGTGCACATTTACTACCATATTTGTAAATTAAATCCATCTCCAATCCTTCGTCTATCATTCCAGGTTCAGCCATTGTTATTCGAATGCTAGAAAAACCTGTAGTTGGTTTTCTAAGTAAAAACAGGCAACATTTACACATTATTGTGTCATGATACGGAATATTCAGGGGGTGGGGAGATGGCAGGGATTCCCCCAATATATGTCTCTGCCTCGATTTATTTATTTATTTATTTATTTATTTATCTGTAAGCGAGCATTAAAGGAAAAAGCAAAAGGAAAACAAATAGAACAATAAAATCTTCAGAAAGACGTTTGTTTATTTATTAATTTACTTGAATATGTATGTATACCATGTACAATGTACATTTTATATGACTAAAAATATAAGAATATATGTTTTCAGTAAACTTTCAAAATTTGCGTTGCTAAAGAAAGCATGAAAATACACGTTTCATTATTATTATTATTATTATTTTATTTTATTATTTTTTATTTTTTTGCATCAAACACAATATGGAGTTAATTGGTATTAACTAAAGTTCGGGGCTGGGGCAAGCCCAAACAATCACCTGACTTCTAAGAACCTCCATATATACCGGGCCACGTCACACCGCACTACTAGTCTCGTTCTCTCGAAGGACAGGTGCACTTGCCTGGTCTGAACGGTGCACTGTTTGATTCATGTCACTGACGACACTCGACGCTCACCTCTCATCATTCCGATCACAGTCTCTTTCAGAGCGGTCACGCTCGCATTCGCGTTCGATCGCCCACATTCTGGGCCTCGAGCGCCCACTCACAGGCTCATCTTAGGCGGATTCTGAGCCCGACCTCCTTGCTCTCCGTCAGTGAGATCCGCGGGCTGAATTCGCCATCATCATTTGCGTGGTGGACGCAGAAACTGAATTCTCGCTCCCGTCGCGGCCGCTCTCTCACGCTTCATCAGCACTCTCATTGCACGTCTTCTAGAATCCAGAGCCGAGGACAACTGAACCACGCACTTAAATCCAAGGTACCGAATTCAATCGTGCAGATAACAAACAGTTATTTCAACTATATTTAGCTTCAATAAAACTTCTGTCATGACAAACTTTGAGCCCTCAGCACTTCCGGCAACTCCACTCTCCATCACACGTGACGTCACGGGAATTCTCCTCCACAGCATCAAACTACTGCGCCCCCTAGCGGCAGGCAAGACGTAATTCCACCTGCACTCATTCAACCTGATCTCTCTTCCCTATGCTCACATTTCGTTCATAAAAACTCCACTCACAAACATCCTCATTCATTCCAACATCCATGACATATAGCCTCATATGCTGGTATGGCTTAATAAGTTCATAGACAACAATTAGCAATACGGCTCCATGTTTCCTAATAATTCTCTACAGCTACTTCTAAATTCCAGATGCCCATTCACTGTCCCTGATGCCATTCAAAACTAAAGGAGTGACACGTCTTGTGTATTCTTTAAAACGGTCATGCAGCTACAACAGCACCCCACCAGCGCTTCAGGTGAAATGATCATACAGCTACAACAGCAGCCCACCAGCGCCTCAGGCGAAACGATCATACAGCTACAACAGCACTGCCACCAGCGCTTCAGGCGAAACGATCATACAGCTACAACAGCACAACCACCGGTGCTTCAGGCGAATCGATCATACAGCTACAATAGCACTGCCAGCAGCGCCTCAGGTGAAACTATCATACAGCTAAAACAGAACCGCCACCAGCACTTCAGGTGAAACGATCATACAGCTACAACAGCAGCCCACCAGCGCCTCAGGCGAAACGATCATTCAGCTGCAACAGCACCGCCAGCAGCGCTTCAGGCGAATCGATCATTCAGCTACAACAGCACCGCCACCAGCGCTTCAGGTGAAACGATCATACAGCTACAACAGCACTGCCACCAGCAGCGCCTCAGGTGAAACGATCATTCTGCTACAACAGCACCACCACCAGCAGCACCTCAGGTGAAATGATCATTCCACTATAACAGCACAACCACCAGCAGCACCTCAGGTGAAACAATCATTCTGCTACAACAGCACGGCCACCAGCGCCTCAGGCAAAACGGTCATGCAGCTACAACAGCACCCCACCAGCGCTTCAGGTGAAATGATCATACAGCTACAACAGCAGCCCACCAGCGCCTCAGGCAAAACGATCATACAGCTACAACAGCACCGCCACCAGCGCTTCAGGCGAAACGATCATACAGCTACAACAGCACAACCACCGGCGATTCAGGCGAATCGATCATACAGCTACAACAGCACTGCCAGCAGCGCCTCAGGTGAAACTATCATACAGCTACAACAGCACTGCCACCAGCACTTCAGGTGAAATGATCATACAGCTACAACAGCAGCCCACCAGCGCCTCAGGCGAAATGATCATTCAGCTGCAACAGCACCGCCAGCAGCGCTTCAGGCGAATCGATCATTCAGCTACAACAGCACCGCCACCAGCGCTTCAGGTGAAACGATCATACAGCTACAACAGCACCGTCACCAGTGCCTCAGGTGAAACTATCATATAGCTACAACAGCACCGCCACCAGCGCCTCAGGTGAAACTATTATACAGCTACAACAGCACCGCCACCAGCGCTTCAGGTGAAACGATCATACAGCTACATCAGCACCGCCACCAGCGCTTCAGGTGAAACGGTCATACAGCTTCAACAGCACCGCCACCAGCGCTTCAGGCAAAACGTTCATACAGCTACAACAGCACCGCCAGCAGCGCCTCAGGTGAAACTATTATACAGCTACAACAGCACCGCCTCAGGCAAACGATCACACAGCTACAACAGCACCGCCACCAGCGCCTTAGGTGAAACGAACATACAGCTACAACAGCACCGCCACCAGCACCTCAGGTGAAACGATTATACAGCTACAGCAGCACCACCACAGCAGAGCCTCAGGCGAACAGTCATACAGTTAACCACCAAGGCAGCGCCTCAGCGGAAGAGCCCACAGCCAACCACACCACCATGGTGGCGCCTCAAGCGGACATCCCGCAGCTAACAACAGCACCACCACAGCAGCACCTCAAGTGGACGAGCCTGCAGCTAACAACAGCACTGTTATCTTATTCAGGCTAGATCAGTCAATGTGAACGCGCAGTCCTAAGTGCATGTCTAAGACTGCTGACTGTTTCAATAGCAACCGGGAAGCTTCTATTGGCAGCCGCAGTGACGCGTTGACTTACTGTTCGGTTCTTTCATTCAGAAGGTGGGGCTTCCTGCGATTAAGCGACCTATTGAGCAGTGCATGTTCTATAGTGTCTGCTCACACAGACCAGCCGGTCTCCTTCAACCTCCAATTCTATTCCCAAACCTCTTTCCATTCTCCCCCTCCCTCCCTACTTCTCACAACACACCCCACTCACAAACATCCTTTCATCCCAACATCCCTCCTTCCACCCTTCCTCTCTCCCTACCTTCCCTACCTCCTCCCCCCTCCTATATCCTCTCATCCCAACTTCCCTTCTTCCACCCTTCCTCTCTCCCTATCTTCCCCTACCTCCTCCCCCTCCTATATCCTCTCATCCCAACATCCCTTCTTCCACCCTTCCTCTCTCCCTAACTTCCCCTACCTCCTCCCCCCTCCTATATCCTCTCATCCTCAACCCCCCCCCCACTCAAAGACATCCTTTCATCCCATCATCCTTTCTTCCACCCTTCCTTCAGCCACCGCCAGGGCTGCCTCTCGTCTACAGGTGCTTTCACACCTGCGTATTCCGTGACAGAGCCATGCGAGAAACTCCTGCTCTCATAACCCTACGACACCAGCAGACTGACTTGCAAAGCACCTCCTCAGTCCTATCAAGAACCTGACATGGTCGACTGATCACTAGCAGAAGAGACTGAATCAAATCATCCCATTCATCCCATTCCCTCGACCCCTTCATCCTCTTTCTACTCTTCCCCAGTTCCTTAGTTTGTTTGTGGCGTGGTCCTAGCTTGTGAAATGGAGTTAATTGGTATTAACTAAAGTTCGGGGCTGGGGCACGCCCAAACAATCACCTGACTTCTAAGAACCTCCATATATACTGGGCCACGTCACACCACACTGCTAGTCTCGTTCTCTCGAACCCACCCTTCCCTCCCTTCTCATCCATTTAGTCAACCTTCTCCCACATTTTATCTCTATCAGGTTGTATCGGGGGGGTCCTCATTGTCTCGCCTAAATATATGCTAGAGACGGTACCCCCACCCTGAGTCTCTCTGAGCCCTCAATTCAAGACGCCCTGATCAACCTGACCTTCATCCCATTCCCTCGACCCCTTCATCCTCTTTCTACTCTTCCCCAGTTCCTTAGTTTGTTTGTGGCGTGGTCCTAGTTGTGAAGTGATTTTTCAGCAAACGAGATCTGGAAGATCTTTTTCCACTTGGGGACAGCTTACCTCATACATGAAATCACCCGCATGCCAGCAAACCAATGAAACACACATCAATCCTGACAAGTCATAGCAATAGAGCTAAAGCACCAAAGCTGCTGGGAATCCACTTGCCCAGAAGCTGCCGTAAAGGCACAGATTTACCGAAAAGTACTGTGATTGGCAAATAAATAATTATGTGTAATTATTCTCCACATTTTATTAATTTTAAGATACATCTCATGTTTATATTAATTAGCCCGCAAAACTAATTCTCTCAGATGGCGTGGGTATGCGGCGCGTTCACAGCTTATATGGACGGAACGACAATGGTTAGTGCATGTGCCTGTTTTGTTCCTGAGAAAAAAAATTACAATGGCCAGAAACTGCAAACTTGACTTGGCCTGCAACACATTGGTCAACACAAAGCATCATTTTGGTGAAAAAGATTCTTCTTTAAATCTTTGGACAAGCCAATTTATATGTATTTAGTAGTATTATCCTGCTCGATTAGCCTGCAAAATCCAGGGTCACTATGCTTAGTGTAGGTGTCAAGAACTTATTGCTGATCATCCCTGATTTTGCTAGAACTCAAGCAATGCTTTTCCATGACGCCACCAAGTCTCAAACCAAAGCCATCTGCCCTTACATTGATCTGGATAAGATCTTTGAAGTCTGGGTGGACAGTTTATGGCTCATGCAGTGAGGGACAGAGAATCAGACAGAAAGGAAGGGATGTTTCCCTTAGAATGCTGTCCTAAAGGGAGAAACAAGAAACTTCCCCTGCAAAAAAACAAAAACAAAACAATCCCCTCACCTTGTCCTGATGTCCAGTTTTTGAAGTCCTCCTATTGAATATATTTTCCTCAAGAGATAATGATGGATAAAACAGATGCTGCTCTGAACTTTTCAAGCCTCATGTAATAGCAATTTTTCAGTAGAGCTTCATATGTTATTGTTCAAGCATCAGCACTGTTAAAATTTTGAAGCAAATTCAAGAAATGAGGCGCACAATGGTGCTAAAGCAGCTGATATTTCCAACCCTCATAGATTGCAGTGGCTTTTCATCTGCCAAAGATGTGGTGACTGTTTGTGGGTGATACTAAACACTGTGGTATATTTTGCCCTGTGCATCATCAATTGTGTTGTGTAACCAGGTGTTGTGCTTCCATTTTAAACAACCTGGGCAATTAATTTTAAAATGCAGACCATTCTCGGTGGCTGAGGACATCAAATGGATAGACAAAACAATAAATTTCCTGATGTTTCAGCAAACATCGTTCCAAAATAAATCTTGACATGACTTCCACTTTAATTGTGTTGTAAAGTCATTTTACAAACTCTGCCTGTCAATGGTAATTACTAGAGCACATACACAAGCATATACTCTATTAACAGAGCTTAAGTATTTAACCTGGAAAATCACTATGTAATTCACACTTCAATGTCATTGCTGGCAAAAGGAATGTAAACCAATTATTGTGCAAAAGTGGTTGAACTAAATTTGTGAATGTCCTATCAAATCCTGAAAGACCTTTTAGGAAGCAAAATAAGGAAATTAGTTCCTGTATTGTAGTGCGGTAACATGGTTCCTGTGGCTCAGTGGTACAGCATTGTGTTAGCGGTGCAAAAGGTTGTTGGTTCAATTCCCAGGGAATGCACATACTCTTAAAAGAAGTATATCCTTAATGCACTGTAAGATGCTTTGGATAAAAGTGTCTGGTAAATGCATGAATGTAAATGAAGAATACGTAAAATCTCTTAATAGGAAGTTTTGCTCCATGACAAGATCTGGGCAAGACTCATTGTCTACCCCTGAGGCTGTTTTACAGACTAAGCATTTGGGATGGAGACTGCTTCTGTGAGTGTTTTTCAATAGGATGTTTTTGAAGGGTTTACCTGGTTCAGTTCTCTTACCCTCAGGGAAAATCACATATAGCAGAATAAGTCAAAACTTCTTCATGACAGAATGAGTCACCCTATTCCCTAAAGCGCTGGTATAGCACAATGCCACATAGAATTCCTGGGCATTTACTAAGGGTGGAGTAAGGTTGCATAATCATTTAAATTTTTCATTTCATCTCTGTCCAACAAAAATATCAGTTCAATAATAAAAGCAGTGGGTTGACTATGATCTGCTGTTTCTTTAATCCCCACATATTAAAAATTGTCAACCCTGCTCCTGGAGACCCTCTCTCCTGTAGCTCCAATCCTAATTGAATATGCCTGCACCGGATAATCAAAGTCCTCAGGATTGCTTGAAAACTAACTCTTATTCAGTTGTGATAAAGCTGGATGGAAATAAGCTTTACAGGAAAGTAGGCGCATTTCCATTACCCTTTAAATTGTGCAAATTGAAATAGAGAATTGAAAATATGCCTAATTGGAAACACATCAATTTTGCAAAAACACCCATATATCGGAAAAATATTTTAACGCACACATGAAGTGGTTTATCAGACAATGTGAAAAAGGAATAATTTGCAAAACTGCAACGGAAACATTTTTTTTTCCAGGTCATATGGCATATGTAAAAAGTCATATGATCATTCCTCAATGTATTGGAAATAATGTGAGATTACGCAGTTCTCGCGTGAGAATTGAATTATTCCTGTTCTGATTTGTAGCTCACATTTGTATCTCACAGGTGTTACAACAGCTCTTCTCTCAGATTGTGCCTTTGATAACACACACTACACCAGTGGTTCTCAAATATATATATATATATATATATATATATATATATATATATATATATATACGTGTGTGGCTGAGGATTTTCTTCACTTCCAATGTATGTACAGCCAAATGAATCATTTATCACCACATTTATGCCTATTTGATGTTCTGCTTTAAACTGCTGGTAATGGTGGGATGGTGTTTTTGCTTCAGACGTTTTGCTATCAAAATATATAAATATAAATATATATAAATATATATATATTAAGAACTGTTCATTGAAAGGTTATTTATGGAATCATTATCTTCTATGTCCTTGCTGAGAAAAACCCTTTTTGGAATCTTTATTTGTAAAAGTATATACCTTGGCCTTGTGAATTCCAGGTCCAAGTTTCCCAGAAATCAATCAAAGGTGGTTTATATCATCTACTCACTGGGACTAACCTACAGTGCTACTGCAGTTTGGGAGCAGTACACTCTGCTGTGATATCAGTATCTTCAGGGAAGAACTCAAGAGTATTAAATCAATCTTTCCATTGCCAGGGAGTGGCTCAATGTGTCTTCTCAACCAGTGACAGAGATGTTGCACTTTGGCTAAATATGTGGTTGAGGTCCAGACAGTGGCTGCACCGCTACAACCATAAAACAAATTTCTTTTAAACACTTTCCGGGGATTTTGAAGGTTGAGTTGACCACAAGAAATCCTGTGCCAGGTATTGAGATCCTCATTGATCCAGACATATGTCTTGACAACCAGATGAAAAGAGAGCAACAAGGTGAGTAATTTCAAACCAGGTACTTCTCCAGAACTCCAGAAGGCCAAGCCCAGACCTCCATAGTAATCTTACCAACCTTAATACATTAAGAAGTGCTGGTCAATCTAACTCAGAGTGAGAGCAAAGGATGAGGTCAAACAGACTATCCTTGTGCATCCTGCCCAGAGTTGTTCATGGAGGCCAAAACTCATCCAAGAATGGAAGACGTGTGACAAGTCTTACTGTTTCATGGGGTCAAGAGGACCATCTCTTTATATTAACCTGGCCAAATGATGACTCAAGATTAACTTGTATTAAGTTCAACTGTCTAAAATAACTACATTAGATGGAAGATCAGATCAGACACTTAACCAGTCTTACAAAAGCCAATCTTTCCATCTCATTCCATGCTCACTGGCTCTGAATACACAGACAGACAAATCATGGTTCACAGGAGGGGTGTGATGTTGATCAGTACTGGCTTGAGATAAGCATCCTCACGCATCTCAACCAATGAGAGCATTTGTGGTTGGCCTAAGACTGCAGCAGCGCTCACGTGAAGCAATTACGACTTCATAAGTGGGAAATAGGAAGTTTCTGAGAGGACTGGAGACAGCAGAGAAGCACTCTCTCTCAGTACAGTGGAGTGCATCGTTTTGTTAATTTTGCTGTTTTATTATTTTGAGTCATTTGGAATGCACCAATACATGGTGACGGCCCTCTCACAATATCATGCTTTACAGATCTATCACTTTTGCCGCTCAGAAATTTTATGCAATCATGCTGCACGTATCAGAAGTTTGGCACTCCGGCAGAGGTGTCAAGTAACGAAGACATAGCCAGTGTTGCGCCCTTTAGCGGCTGTAGACGGTAATGTTTTCTCTTGGTTCTTGGTTCTAAATAAATATGATTTATAGTCCAGTGCGATTTATGTTTTTTTTCTCGTCATGACGTAATTTTGGACTGATGCGACTTTATACTTAATACTTAAAATAATACTTTATACTTTATAATACTTTATACTTAAAAATAATGATAGCCTTATATGAACATGTATTACATAAAAAAGACACGATCAACGGACTGTGGGATGGATAAAAAATATTTTATTAATCTCTGATAATCTCAGGTTGCTCTGGTCACACTGGTTTGTTTATTCATTAAACTCGTTGCCACGATCCCAAGAATTAATCTCATGGCCACAACAAAACTAAACCAAAAAGACTTGAGTAAAAAAAAAAAATATATATATATATATATATATATATATATATATATATATCTTACACTGACAGTCATTTATTAATTTATGCCAGTAGTTATGTAAATGAAAAATGAATTCGCGATCGATATGAAACTTGAGTCGTAGACCTCTTTAATGATGTATGTTATAGTTTATGAAGTGAATTGCATTATTTTACACTAAAACTAGCAGAAACCCTGAACTAATGTAAACAAAGAACGCTTCTGTGCGCTGGTGTCCTCCACAAGTTAAGAGATTTTAAACAAACACTTGCAGTTAACCAAATGAATCAATACACATTTTAATGCTATAAAAGTGTGCACATCGAGAGAAATAAACAGCAGATTTTCACGGTAACAACTTCTTTATTTTGAGCAAACGCTCTATATACATACATTTGTTAATAAAGTAAATACAACGAAAACATGAATGTTTTAATGCTATTGAATAAAAAGAAACGATCCACTCGAAAGTCTGGCTCATCATGACAGGACTTAGATCAGTGAGCTGCGTCTCGGGCCGATGATGACGTCACTTCCAGGGAGGCATGTTGTACACGCCCCCGTCCCTTGACTCCGCCCCCACGTCAAAACAGTGCCACAAAGAGAGACGTGCAGAAAAAGCGCAAAGGGAAAACGGTATTGCAAGCTCAAACTAGATTGACACGCAAAATAAAAGCAGCGCTGCAGATAATTTAATAGATATGACCATGGAAAATATGTATTGCAAAATCATTGCTTTCGCGCTGTTTCATTTATGTTTTTCAATTCTTTATTTTTGTTGGCAAAAAGCAAATTTATTTTCCTCAATATTTTAATTTTAGTTTGCAAAACTTTATTTTCTTTTGCAAAACTTTATTTTTTTTGCGTATATATAAGGCGTTATTTTGACTCCATAGGGGCGTCGCTAGGCTTTTTTAGCAGGGCTATAGCTTTTAGCTCCATAAACTGTACACAAATTCGTGATCGCCTCAGAGTCAGTCCCCTTAAATTTCATATGAATCCAGCGTCAGACCGGTCTCCTCTCCATCTTTCAGCGCGCTCTTCAATCTGCAGACCGCGAGTGGACTCAAACAGAGACAGAGGACACAAGGTGTGTGTTTATTGACAGATTGTTAGAATATCTGTATCTGTGCAGTTCTTTTTCATAAATACAGTTTACAAAAGGTCACGAGGGAGCAGTCGGTTTCTCATCTACTGTAAAGTTTTCGCTGTTCACCGCTCATCACACAGCAGCTGTTTCCTCCAGCGACAATCTAGCCCTTAACACTAACATATGAACGAACGCATAAATTGTACTTATTTAAATATACTTAATTTAATCATACGTACTTTATACATACACTACTGTGCAAAAGTCTTAGGCACGTTAGTATTTTCACCCAAAAGAATGGTGTTCGGCCAGTTATTTATTTATTTTGCTGAAGTGTGTCTGTAGAAAATATCAGTTTACATTTCCAAACATTCATTTTGCCATTGTCAGGCTGCTTGTGCATTCAAAATCGCACTAGATTATTATTAAAATTAATGGTAAACTGATATTTCCTTCTGACACACTACAGCAAAAGATATAAATAACTGGCTTAAAACCCTTTTTTGGTGTGAATTTCAATGTGCCTAAGACTTTTGCACAGTACTGTACTTTACAAAGACATTGTTGCTACCTTATAAAGAATGAGCATACAGTAATTCACTGAACTGCTTAAACACAGTGACAGACCACACTGATTTTAACTAAATATCAGAGTGATAGACAGAGGTGGGTAGAGTACCCAAAAACTGTACTCAAGTAAAAGTAAAAGTACTTCTAGAAATATTTACTCAAGTAAAAGTAAAAGTACTAGTCTTGAATAGTTACTTGAGTAAGAGTAAAAGAGTATCGGATAAAAAATCTACTCAAGTAGTTAGTTACTAGTTACTTTGGGTCATATATACTGAGCCTATTTTTATTTAGATATATAGATAAAATGTATGTAATGTATGTGTGCGTGTATAAATGTATATATTTCATCAGCCTTTACTCCAATTTATGTAATTTATTATAAAACCCTGTCTGTTTACTTAAGTAACAGATATAGGTGTCATGCCATAACATATTTTTAATACGACTGACTTTATATTAAATGTGAATTTAACATTGAAAGTTAATGTGATATAAATATTGCTACTAATCTTTCATTGTTCAGAAAGAGAGCAAATAACATTTACATTATTAAAGATAATTTTCACTGACAGTCTAGATTTCAATCACTCTCAGAAACTCCCATTAAATCACTGAAACTGTTAACACTGTGAAATCAATATCTTAATTAAAGATTCGTACACACATCTGCACTTTGTTGTTCCTGCGAGAGAATTCGCCAGAAAGAGGTCTCCAGTCAGTGAGCGAGTGAAGGAAGCACCGGCATTTTAGCGATGACTCATCGGAACACCTCTGATTGGCCAATGCTTTAATAAGCTCAAAAGAATCATGTGTGATTGGTTATAATGCACAGCGCTGTATAAACGCATCTATCTCTGGCTAAGCGCCAGCAAGCAATCACAGATCTGAATTTAGCAGCTGATAATATGACTCGCTGAACGTACTTGCACAGGTGTGATTGTATTAAAATTAATAAAATCTTAATCGGCTATTTTTTGTCTTTTGGAAGCTGCATTCAACTTGACTCCCCTCTGTTATAAGCCACACACGTACAACAAACTAATGTCACAGTGGTATCGTGTACTGTAATCGAATGTAGCCCAAGTTATTACCTGTTAAACAGTAGACAGCACACGCGGTGTTCATCTAATAAGGATCTCCATCGCTAGCAAACAATAACCTTTGCAGATTTCAATTCAGTGCAGTTCCAGCCACGTTTTCAACGCTCTTTCTGTTCTTAAACGTTACAACTCCGAGTGAACCACTTCAGATGCTCAGCGCGTGCGGCAGGGAACTGAACGACTCATTCAAACTGATTCATGAACCAATTCACTCGTTTGCCAATTGGTTTGATCAAGCCTTTGAACAGAATTGACTCAAAAGAATGAATCATTCGCGAATGGGCATCGCTCATTGCCCAGAGAAAAGTAGACGGCGCGTTTGGAATAAATTGAAGCATTATAACATTTATTGCATTAAGATAAAGTAACGAGACGAGCGTAACACACAGTAACGAAGTAAAAGTACAGATTTTTCCCCAAAAATGTACTCAAGTAAGAGTATAAAGTACCCATCTTTAAATATACTCCGAAAAGTATTCGTTACCCCAAAAAATTACTCAAGTAAATGTAACGAAGTAAATGTAACTCGTTACTACCCACCTCTGGTGATTGACAGAGATACAGTAGAAACATTATGTGTGGTTTTGTATTAAATAATGACCCAGATTGTGAAATACATTTATTATCCTTAGAGTAAGGGAAGCACAACTTGGGAAATGAGAGCATCCAAGGTGAAAGCTCTGGATTTATTTTAAATATTTGTAATGTTCTCTAATGTTATCCATAGTTCTTTTTGTGGCTCTTTGTTTTAAGTATCGGTTCAGGCACCGGTACCATTTTAAAAGTATTGAAATGGCACCGGACCCTACTTAAAAGTTATTATTTCTCACTGGCTCATTTACCAAATGGGTGCTTTCTCTTCTTCCTCTGCAAATTAAGCTACTGTAGGTAGCGAGACGTTTGAATAAATTAGCGTTTGCGATTGACAACACGATTGACAATGTTGTGATAAGTAGGCTATACCAACTTTGTAACTCATTACCCCCCCCCCATCCCCCAGAACACTGGATATAGCAGACGTATGTAGCGAATACAGGAAGGTATCAATCAAGAAGTTATCAAGATTATAAGTTATTTTTCATTTTTCATTTTTTGATCACTTGACAGCACTAATGTTTATTGTAAATAGACAACCATACAAGATTAATTGTTAATAAGCCTGCACCAATGTTCTTGTCCATTGCCCTCGCAGATTCCTGCAGCTAAGTTTGGGTGTACATTTAAATTCCAGGTTATTGATGACATGCCTCTGAAGTTTGACTTTTTGCACCATTACAATACTTACAGGCAACTAGTTATCATATCTATAGTTCTTTAATGTATTTGCATTGTACTAAAGTGCGTTCATTTTCAATGGGCATATATGCGGCTGAAACAGGTAGCCTAGTGCATCCCAAATTTTTCAACATGAACATTTTAAAGGTCCCGTTCTTCGTGATCCCATGTTTTAAACTTTAATTAATGTGTAATGTTGTTGTTAGAGTATAAATAATATCTGTAAAATTCTAAAGCTCAAAGTTCAATGCCAAGCGAGATATTTTACTTAACAGAATTCGCCTACAAAAAACGACAAAAAACGGACAGTTTTCTCAACCTGAATCAGTTTAATGCCGGATTCGCACAAAGATTATTTCTAAAAGATGGAGCAGTTCCCTCTTTGTCTGGAAAAGGCGTTGTTTATGGACCACAACCGGTAAGTGTATCTTATTATTTAAGTTGGTGCGTTTAACAGTTTCTGTAACTTATTACACAAAGGGAAACACTTTTTAGCTTTGTTAACTAGATGTTAGGGCTGTGCAAAAAAATCAAATGCGATTTTCATGCGCATCTCGTCAGTAAAAACGCTCCTGTGATTATAAGTACATCTCCAGCACATGCTAATGCCCATTTGCTTCTCAAAACTAGCCCAATAGCGTTTCCAGGAGGGCCGCGTGCCCTCAGCTGCTGTCGAATCATAACACAGGAACCGCTGGCACAATCAGAAGTATTTACGTATTTCTGAAGGAGGGACTTCATAGAACAAGGAAGACATCAGCCTGTTTTTATGACAGTGAAAACAGCGGTATACAGATACTGTAGGTGAATTGTGTGAAAAATACTGTTTTTTTACACGCAAAACATGAACATGTTAGCTTCAAAAAAGCACAAAAAAGGGACCTTTAATATAACATTATAGTCATTATGGCCTATGGCCTTTAGAAAAAGTTTTTTTGAGGAGGTGGGGTAGTGCACAATAGGCCCCTGTGGCGCGGCCTAAGCATTTGTTCTTAATGGAATTATTTTTTCCTTACATTACTTTTACTTTTATACTTTAAGTAGTTTTGAAACCAGTACTTTTACACTTTTACTTGAGTAAAAAGCTTGAGTTTATATTTCAACTTCTACAAAAGTCTTTTTAAACCCTAGTATCTATACTTCTACTTGAGTAATGAATGTGAATACTTTTGACACCAGTGCACTCCGGCACTATATGTGTACAGCACACGAGCCCAACTGAACCACGCTCTGGCCCACCTCTTCCAACCGAGCCAGGGCCAGCTGAATAAACTGTGCCTGAGCATGGCACGGAGCAATCACACTAGTCAAACGAACTGGGCTTTGGGGGTCAAATGCACTCCGGCACAATTAAGATTGCCTAATGTGAGTACACCCTTATTCTCCCGCATTACACAGACACAAGTCTCTACCTGCCCGCACTCGCCCATCAAGTATTGTCCCATACTGCACTCTGCAGTATGGTCCCTGGATTGTGCAGGTCTCTGAGGTGCCTGTTATGATCGAGGCTCTGGACTCTCATAACTTGTTTTACTGTAACAAACTATAAAATATGTTCTATAAAAACGTCATTGCACTGGCAGTGGCAAATAGCTTTGGTTTTATATTTAATTTGATTACATTAATGTTATAAGTTGAGATTTACAGTATATATTTTAACTGCTACTATGTAAAAGGGATACTGCTGTAAAAAAAGCACCTTATTTGTTTAAAGTGTTTGCTAACCAAATGTTATTGCACATAACATTTGGTGATAAGTGCATAAACAAGTTCATATAGCAGTACTTTTAAAAGAAAAAAAAGTGCACAATACACTACCTTTGAATTCATTATTGAATTCATTACAATGAAAATCAAGCGATTAATCGTGATTTAAAAAAAAAAAAAATCATGAGAAAATAGTTTCCCAGCACTAATTATTTCCTTGGCTGATCCACCACAATCATCAGTTTGGGTTAATAGCAGTCACAGCGTATTAAAATGTAAAATCTTCTGAAGTTGTTAGTTTCCTCCCTAATCTGCAGAAACCTATTTCAAGCCTTCTGCTCTCCATGAGTCTCCAGCAATTTCTGCAGATTGCCTACCAGGCACACATGTTTGGTGTGAAAAGATTATCATTTTACCGTTACGTTATGTTCAATTTGAGAAGAGATTTGTATAAATGTTCACTGCATTGTTGGAGACATGATGATTCAACTCTTTCATTTTTGAAACCACATGGCTGGTTTTATAGTCAAACTGTTTCTGACAGTCTCAACACATTTTTCCTATTGTTCCTTCAATGTTTCTCTCTCTTTTTTTTTCTTCAAGGGACCAATAACTTTGCTGAACTGTCTCTCACCTACACACCCCCTCTCTCTCTCTATCTCTCTCTCTCTATCTCTCTCTCTCTCTGTGTGTGTGTGTGTGTGTGTGTGTGTGTGTGTGTGTGTGTGTGTGTGTGTGTGTGTGTGTGTTTAACCCTACACCTCTGCATAAGCATAAGCTTTTCCAGATCTAAAGGCATTCCAGCTGTGGACCTTAATATGGCTGTTTTCACAAGTGAAGCTCTACGATCTGTTTCAAATCAGCTCAAAAGTATAGCAGCAGTCCATTCTGAATTCAAACTAGTCTCCTCTTGCTCTCTAAATAATCTGATCTGTTATATGTGACCCAGATAACAAGTTAGGGTTTATGTTTTCTTTGTGATGCTGCAAATTATACTGTGGCCAGAAAAGTTTAGAAAGAACAACCAAATTAACACATTTGTGTGAGGACAAAACAAAATATTATTTCATGAATGTAACTATTTTGTGCATGGTAAGAAATGGTACTGAACAGCAATTTGTGTGTTTCTATTGTTCAGAACCTATCCCAGTTTCCTTCTATCTGAACTGTAAAGGGAAGGGGTGAGGCCTAACCACATAAAAAGACCAAACAACTACATGATGTTCAGCCAAGACAATGATATGTGATTCAGCAGAATGATCATAATCCATCATTACATTAAAATATCAGCACTCTAGTGCTAGGTGGACTGTCTCCACCTAATTGTGAGAAGTAAGAGATAAAGTTCTCAAAAATGATCAAATTAAAAAAGAAAAAATTAAAATTGCATACATACCTGTAACTAAAATAAATAAATAAACCACACAATGAATATATATTTTTAATATAATATTATAATCTTAGCTTAATATGGCACTTTAATTTAAAGTAGATTTTTTTCTTGATGCTTGCCCTGTGCATGTAATTGCACACTGTAGTCACTTATGCTTGCTCCAAAACAGGTACGATAAAAACGCAGTTCTTTGAAAGCTATATTTTAAGTAGGGTGAACAGACATCCCATATGAAAATCACATGTTTCAGCTCTTTTTTTAGTGTCCCGACCTATTTTGAAAAAAAATCACATTTCGTCCCGTATTTCAAAATTTCTTCACGACTAGTTGATCAGAGCAATTAGGATGAAGTGTTCTGTCACATGAGAACAGACTAATCAAAAGTAATTAAGCTGTCGTAGAACAAAGTTACCACCCAATCACAATTCGTTATCGATTAACTCTCGGTAAGTGTAGGAGAGACAGACGGAATCACGCTGAATGGTTTTATCTCCTGCTTCTCACAATTAGGTGCAGACAGTCCATCTCGTTAGCATTAATCAAACAACAAAAGATGATAAAAAAGTATACATGTTAAACCTACTGTGTATTTAATTTAATTTGTATCTATTATATTTGTCTTTATATACTGTATATATATATATATATATATATATATATATATATATATATATATATATATATATATATATATGTATATATATATATATATTAGTAATAGCTTTTAAGTGGTGACTGTCAGTTTGTACACGTATGACAGGATTTGTAGAAAAATTTATACAAGTCGTAGTCAGCCAGATGATGAATATTATTAATAGTATTAATAATAAATAATTATAATATGATGCAGTCACACTTGTAGCAATATTTGTTAGTTCTGTTATTGATTCAGGGTTAGCATCATCTGGGGTCCTCTGAGGGTCAGCATCATCTCTTCTCAGGTGTTCTGGATCCAGACTGGAGCTTGTGTAAATCCTAGTGGCAAAACAGAAACAAATAGAGACATCATTAGCATAGCTGCTGTTCCAACAAAGTCAAATTAATTAGTTTAACCCAAGCTAAAGAATAAGAATGCACATTTGATCAGATACAACTATACTCACAATTTAAGATACATTATCCGAATGCTTGGCGAAAGAGATGCGTTTTTAATCTAGATTTAAACAGAGGGAGTGTGTCTGAACCCCGAACATTATCAGGAAGGCTATTCCAGAGTTTAATATATATATATATATATATATATATATATATATATATATCGAATAAAATTTCTCATATTCAATTCAAGATACAAAGTTACAAATCATTGCAAGGTAACTTTACAGAAAATTAATTTTGGTGACTGTCAGTTTATGTGCATATGACAGGAATTTTCAGAAAAAATAATACAAAAAATAGTCATCAGCAATTATTTGATTGCATAGTAAGTAGCAGTATTTGTTAGTTCTGTGTGTTTCAGGGTTAGTGTCATCTGAGGTCCTCTGAGGAGTTGGCATCATCTCTTCTTAGGTGTTCTGGTTCTAGTCTCCCACCAACTCAAATGAAGCCCACTGTACTGTCAAACTCTGGTGCCAATGTTATCAATGTTACCGAGCCGAGCTCTGCCTTACCATACTGAGCCATGCCTTGCCGAGTAGTACCATGCAGTGGAAAAGCGCCATTAGAGTCTTCCCACAAGTAATGTATTCATCTGCACACAGTTCCAATCTAGACGCAGATAACTGGTGATTAGTTAGTTAGTTAGTTAGTTAGTTAGTTAGTTAGTTAGTTAGTTAGTTAGTTATAAGCACATATAAAAATAACCACAAGGCTGACCAGTGCTGTACATTAGAAACAATACATAAAAAGAGAACTTCAAACAGCAAAGTAAAATACACACAGTAAAATTCATTCATTTTTTGTTAAATGCCATAGATAAAAGATAAGATATACATGTAAGCTTTGATTAAAACATAGAAAGAGATGATACCATTCAAATTGACACTGCTGTTCCATAGTATGGGGGTCAACCTTTGCAAAGGTTCTTTCCCCTCTATGTTTAAGCTTAGTCCTAAACACAGAGAGTAATTCAAGATCACCAGACCTAGTTGGGTTATGAGAGAATACTTAAACAGAAAGGTAACCTGAAGCTTAAACATTTGTAAACGAAGACTAAAAATTTTAACTCTATTCTAAATTTAACTGGTAGCAAGTGCAGAGACATCAAAATGTGAGTAATGCGATCAAAGCCTAGTGGCAGCATTCTAAACTAAGCTAAAGTATAAACGTCCAATAGATTAAATATTAGCTCCATAATAAAGTGAATTACAATAGTCGAGATGTGTGGTAATGAATGCGTGGACAACTGTTTAGAAATTCTTGAGGGAGAGAAAAGTTTTAACTTTTGCAAAGCAGTGTAAATGGGAAAAAAAACATGATTTTATGACAGAATTAATCTGTTTGTCAAAGTCCTGATTCAATTAAAACGCCAAGGTTTTTAGCGCACAGAGTAACGAGACCTTAAAATGCCGATGTGGACCATCTGCAGAGACTGAGGTCTTGACAATTTTGTCTTATCAACACAGAAAGTTTTCACATAGAGAATCGGACACATCAGAGAAAACATTAACAGCAGGGTTTAGAAATTCTCACAGGCTGTTGGAGAAAAATAGCAAGACGATCAGGCCAGGACAGGAGCTTCACTAGATGTGCGAGGAAAGGTAGTAGTGAATATCACAGATTTATGATCAGAAACGCCAGTGTCATTAATCTCCAAGTTCGTGATAGAAAGACCATGTGAGAAAACCAGATTCAAGGTATGACCTTGATTATGCGTCAGACCTCGCACCCATTGAGAGAAACTGAAAGAGTCCATAAGATTGCAAAAGTCCTTGGATAACGGTTTAGGCAACAAACATGATCATTATTGATTATTGGATCTTTAACCAGACAGTTGTCTGTGCTACACAGGTTCGGAATTACAGTTAGCTTTGTAGCATGTAATTTAAGCATGTCCAAGACACTAGAAAATGTAGTATCCTCACAATTATATTCCTTATTATAGAAAAATGGTATCTGTGAGGATTTCCAGTCAGGATTTAGACTGTACCATAGTACTGAGACTGCTTTCCTTAGAGTTACAAATGACCTGCTCTTATCATCTGATCGTGGTTATATCTCTCTATTAGTGCTATTGGATCTTAGTGCTGGATTCGACACTATTGACCACAACATTCTCTTGAATAGACTAGAAAACTTTGCTGGCATTAATGGAAGTACATTAGCATGGTTCAAATCGTACTTATCTGACCACATTCAGTTTGTTGCAGTGAATGAAGAGGTATATCGATCACAAGTGCATTATGGAGTACCTCAAAGATCAGTACTAAGGTCGTTACTTTTCACACTTTACACATTCCCTAAAGAGATCTCTTTAGGAAGCACTGTTAGCTTTCACTGTTATGCTGATGATACTCAGCACTTTATTATTATTATTTTTTTTTTGCGGCCCGGAGAAACATACCAATTTGAAAAATTAATGGAATCCATAGTCGATATAAATATCTGGATGAGGAGTATTTTTTTACTGCTAAATTCGGAAAAAAATGAAGTGTTTATTACAGGACCTATTAACTCTGTATGTAATAACCTAGAACGCTGTCCAAGACTTATTGGCTGCTCTGTCAATTCTTTGTCATCAGTTAGGTGTCACCTCTGGCTTGCTTAGTTGGGGACACAAAATTTCCAGCCATTTCATCCAGTTGATTGCACAGATACTATTTAAACTGAACTGAGGTGGATGATGACATCACTGAATTCAGTGAAGAACTGCCTTTTTGCATTATTAACACACTATTTTCCTATTTAATGCTGTTCGGTTGCTTTGTCACAATCTGTATTGTTAAAGGAACTATATAAATAAAGGTGGTTTGACTTGACTTAAGAGAGGTGAAGCATAGCATTGGGTTCCACTGATATCGAATCAGTTTGTCTTTGCATATAATAGGTCGATGGCCTCTTGAACTTGTTTGGATCTGGTTGCAAGTTTCTCACTCCTGAAGGGCAATACATCAAATTGCCAAAGCTTTACAACATTTCTGAACAGTTTATTGAAAGTTTATTGAAAGAGGAACACATTTTGAGACATTGCTGGTTCCGAAGTTAATGTTGCACAAGCTTAGCAGGCCACTGGACTGTCCAGCCTAGTTGTGTTTTTACTGTTGCTGGTCCACCATTAGGTCCCAAGTGTACAGGCTCAGCTGGGGTAACTAAGCAGGGATAGTCAGAGCTTAATAGAAGGAGGTGCTGATTACTATCAAAGGAAGGGATTGGCAGCCCTCTGAGGCGTCTGCATTTATGCTGTAAAGTGGCAGCTAAGGCATGTGTGTTCGGCGAGCCCCAACTGGTCTGCTGCAAATGCCCTGTGTATCTTAAAGACACGATGAGGTTGACAGGCTGCAGAGATGGTTAAGGAGATTTATGTACCATTCATGATTCTTATTTCCTGTCTAACAGTTGTCAGCAAGTTTTCCTGGTTTGCCATGTAGCTTCAGTTTCTGAACAGTTGCTTGCAAAAGAATGGTGCGTTCTTAGCCATAATCCAAAATTGTAAATGTTTCAAGGACATGTTCGCCATTCCAAATAATTACTTTTGTGACCTATAGTAGTACTTGACTGCAACCTTATAGTCGGTATAGGTACAGGACCACATTGGCATTGCTGACGAGGCAAGTGATCTCATTAACTGTTTTTTTCTTTTAAGTCATGAAGTGCCTCGAGATGTTTACTCTTACATATGTAGCGGGTAGGGTGGTTGAGACTGGAAGTGTCACTTACGCGTCACTTACGCCACCTGATCCAAATGATCAGTGCCAATGATTAGGCCTTAAAGGTTTAAGGCCTAATCATTGGCACTGATCATTTGGATCAGGTGGCGTAAGTGACGCGTCCCTTTAAATGTGTCGCAAGACATGAACAGAAAAACATTAATGCGGTGTGAGTTGAAGAGTGAGCCTCTTGGTGTATCGTCTGTGTAAACAGGAGAATGTGAGTTTTCTCGGAAGGTTATGTCGATTTAATATCGAACTTAATGAGAACTGCTTAACACGGCTCGTTTGTTTGCTTGTAGTTCGGCTTGGTGTCTGCGTGTATGGCAACCAGTAAATGGTGCCAGTAGTCAAGAGTTTACACTTGCTCGCATAATAGCGAGTAGTGATTCTACATGGGTTTGCAGTAACTAGTAACATCGAGGAGAGTGCACAGCTATTAGTCATTCATGCCGTTTAACTTTACTGTTACGGGGTATATAGCTTTTGCTCATTTAGGCTGGTGTCAAAAGAAAAAAATTTAAGTTTCCTTTTTTTTCCTAATCCTTTCTTAGACTTAATGTTTTAAAGTATTAAAATATGAAATGCTGTGTTAATGTACGCATGGCCAATTTGGTTTGAAGCGTTTCTTGCAGTGTTGGAGTGTGTGTGTATGTGAACAGTACCTATATATCTTTATTCACTGTAGTCTAGGCATTGTTAGATATTTATATCCTGTAACTCATTTATTATGAGACTTGTTTTTATTCACTGTGATTAATTTATTGTAGAATTGTTAACTGTTACCTACGGGAAACATCTGTCTGCTCTGATTGCCAATCAGTGTATTGTCTAGTGTTTAATAAAATTGAGTACATCAGTCCCGTTTTCATCTTTTCATTGGAGATAACCTGTCTAAATAGTTTGAAGGGGAGTGCTGTTTGGGGTTTTTCTAGTTTAGATCTACAAATTGTGAGACTGAGCGTGCCCCTAGGGGTCACACACACCTTACAGCTCGTCTTTAAATGCCACTGTGCTGCATCATGAGCTCACCCACAATGCTAGCATCTCTTATTTGTTTTCATCCAGTTAGGTTTCTGTTCTTTGGTGAGCTGGCTGAAATTATGTCACTAATTCAGACAAGGCTGGGTATTTGTGCTGTAGGGATAGAACATCTTATACAGCGGTTTAGCCACACTTGAATTGGACTCTCCTGAAGATAAGGTATTGGAAGCTGGGTCCGCACTGTAGAATATAGTTGTGGTCTTGGTGGACTTAACCCTCAAAGACAGAGACAACCGCCCGCAGCAAAAAATGACTGTTGTTTATTAATATTTAATAACTTTTAAACCGCTAATCCAATCTGAATGCTTTAAAAAGTGATGTAAAGCAGAGATTCTCCATGTTTCAGAGATACTCGACTACTCTAATTGTGAACGAGTCAGTCTATTGTTTGTTATCTGGCTCTGTGTTCATCTTCAACTCTCTCTTCACAGCAGTTCAGTCAGTGTACTGTTTGAGTACATGAATTACTCTGGGATATTGGTTTGTTTGAACTCAGATGGAGTGTCAGCCACATTAAGTCAGTCACATCAAACAGCTTAAGTCATTTGTGGATTAATGCGTAGTGGAGACGTGAACGGTTTAAAACGATTCAGTTCGATTTGGTGAACTGGTTCAAAAAGATCCAGTTACATCGAATGATTAGTTCGCAAACCGGATATCACAAACTGCTTTGTTTTGAACTCGCTCTAACAACAGACACGGAAGAGAATAAAATCATAGTTTTTGCTATTTTTGGACCAAAATGTATTTTCGATGCTTCAAAAAAAACTTTGTTTTTCTTACATTTCTGGACATGGACAGTATACCGTTCACACAGCTTCAATTGAGGGAATGAGAGCTCTTGGATTAAATCTAAAATATCTTAAACTGTGTTCCAAAGATAAACGGAGGTCTTAATTGTTTGGAATAACATGAGGATAAGTTATTAATGACATAATTTTGCTATTTGGGTGAACTAACCCTTTAAGTACATATTTAAATACATTTTCATACAGCTATTGTCTTTTGAAATATAGCACTGATGAATGAAAAGGTATATAGGGTAAACTGAAATATACTGTGACACGTGTCCCGAGCGCTCATCAGCGTCGCCCTGGAAACGGAGCAGGCACACCTGCACCTGCTAATCATGGGCTGAGTGGCCACACCTGCGCCCCATCAGACGCTGAGAGATGTCTCCAAAAGACTCGGCTAACTTTGTCTTTTCCTTTGCCCATAGAAAGCAGCGTGTGACCACCAGCCTCAATGCCATGGGAGAGCACGGACCCACACTGCACTAGCGCACCGACAAACCAAGACGCCGAGCAAAACTGCCACACAGCAACACCTTTCACCTTCCCTCTTATCAATAAAATCCACCCTTCTGGGAACTTACCTTCATCCTCAAGTTGTGTCCTACTTCACCCCGCCACAATACTTAAATATATTTTACATTGAAACTTGTAATTACACATTTTTAATGAGAAATTTGCAATATATTAACTTAAAGTGATAAAAAAATTAATTTGTTGATAATTTATTCACTCTCAGGCCATCCAAGAAATAGGTGACTTGAGTAACTTGTGCTAGTAACTGTACAACTCGAGCCACAAACTGTTTCAGACGATTCAGTCTGATTTGCTAAACTGGTTCAACTAGTTCACTAAAAAGAACCAGTTTGAAATTTTTATTTGTTCGCGAATCAGACATCATTCCAGACTGTTTGCCGGAAGCTCTGGATTGCAGATAATAATGCTGTAAATAATGTTGTATTACAGACCGATGTTTTCGCTTCATAAGACCTCAATATATAAACATGTCCTCCAACCAATACGCCCGTTTAGGTTTTTTGTCAAAATCCCTGAAATGCATCCCATCAAAGCATTTCTACCAGAAAGACTCGGGAGATAAAACGTACGAAGCATACATTTATTGACAACTCAGCAAGCATATTTATAAATTTCTTTGGCGGAAGGCCCAGTCCATGGTTCGTAATCCGAGGGTAGCGGACCTGCATTTCCTGCCTGAAGACGAAGGCAGGGGTGCAGCCGACCCCCAAAAATAGGTGGATTATGAACCACCAGACGGGGCGGCCTTACCCCCAAAATAGATGAAAGTATACAAACCAGTTGTGAATCCTAAGGTTCCTGGAAGATATAAAGAGAGAGTTAGCATGATCAGTAAGATAATGTTAGATTAACCTCATATGCCTATGTTTAAATTATTATTATTTTTTTTTCTATATATAAGTTTATTTCAGACATGTACAGGCCATGATAGACCATACAGAAATAGCCACAATAGGCAAACACCGACAGGCCTCGATAGGCAGACACAGACAGGCCTCAATAGACCATACAGAAATAGCCATGATAGCCAGACACGGACAGGCCTCAATAGACCATACAGAAATAGCCACGATAGGCCAGACGCAGACAGCCACGATAGGCAGACACGGACAGGCCTTGATAGACTATACAGAAATAGCCACGATAGGCCAGATGCAGACAGCCACGATAGGCAGACGCAGACAGCCACGATAGGCAGACGCGGACAGGCCTCAATAGACCGTACAGAAATAGCCACGATAGGCCAGAGGCAGACAGCCACGATAGGCAGACGCAGACAGCCACGATAGGCAGTCGCGGACAGGCCTCAATAGACCGTACAGAAATAGCCACGATAGGCCAGACGCAGACAGCAACGATAGGCAGACACAGACAGGCCTCGATAGACCATACAGAAAAATAGCCATGATAGCCAGACACGGACAGGCCTCGATAGACCATACAGAAATAGCCACGATAGGCAGACACAGACAGGCCTCGGTAGACCGCACAGAAAAATAGCCAGGTTAGGCAGACACGGACAGGCCTTGGTAGACCGTACAGAAATAGCCATGATAAGCCAGACGCAGACAGGCCTCAATAGGCCATACAGATAGGGGTTTTTTTTTTTTTTTTTTTTTAATATTAAATACCGCTAGTAACACCACCTCCAGTAATTGCATGAATTTACCTGATTAACAGGAAAGCTTGCTGAGCTTAGAGAATGGTCAGGTCTGATGTATGATTCGAACACAGAGGAAGACCATCTGCCCATGATCTTAATAGCGGACGTAGAGATTCCTCGTTCAGCTGCTGAAGTAGCTGGCCCAATTCTGAATAATGGCTGGTATAGAGAGAGGGGGATAGACTGCAGCTTGAGAACAGCGGTTAAGTGAGTTCTAAAACAGGCCTTGGTAACGGGTGCTCCGTTAGGTAGAGTGAAGAGCGGTGTGTTTTTAGAAGTTCTAGGCTGGATTTTAAGGAATTTCACCGTGGCTGAGAGGGACAGAATTATTGATTTTTGAAATTGTTAAGGTAGCACCAGAACCTTGCGCATCAGTTTGGAGTGCTTAAGGAAGAGTGTGAAGAATTTAGGTCTGAATCGTAGATCGGAAAAGGAATGCCACGAGCAGGATCGAATTAATTAGTTCCTGAAGTGAATTCCCCTGGACGCATAGACCCGTAGAAGGCAGATGAACACTGCCTCGAGAGAATATTAAGGTACTTAGAAGGGAGGCCATAGCTGATGGAAGTAATCGATTTTTGCAATATGGCATGGTAATAGCAGATGTTTGTCTTTAATTTTGTTGGGAGATTTAGCTAACCCCTTAAGTAGTAATCGAACGGAATATCCAGAAAAGGCTTTGAAAAATAGGATTTATAAAACTTAGCGTAGAATTGGATGCCGGCAAGGAGTCTGCGAATAGAGAAATTTTAAGATTGTGATTTTTAAAATTAAAGATGAGAAGGAGCAAACGGTCGAAATTAGAAAAGGTAAAACGGAGATTTGGAAGGAAAAAACATTAGAAGCGGACCATGCAGACGTGTAGGCTTGAGTGTAGAGGGAGCGACGCATTTAGAAATGTGATTTCTAGCTGACATAAGCAGGTCGTTTAGTTTAGTATTATGTCTGCTAACGGAGGGCAGATTGAAGGATCCGGGTTGACTGAGGGGCACGGCTGTCTGAAAGTGTAATGTGAAGGCCGCAACAGCCGAGTAAGACTGAAGTCGATGGTATGAGAGACAGAATGAACCAACACCGGTAGATGCGCGAAATAAACAAGCCTAGATTGCAGCTTAAAGTCCGCATAAAATCTAAATTGACTTAAACTTACTAGCACACATTGCTAATCTTGATGTAACAATTAATCATTGTTTGTCTTCGTAATCTTTATCGAAATCTGAACATTCCACTCTGTAATGCATAGTTTTTCTGATGACGTCAGGATGACAGCATGTGCAGAACCTCCTTAACACACCCCTCCAGCCGTTAGTTTGCTATGAGTGAGACGGAGACCAGGAGTGCAAACAAACCATGCCCGCTAATTAATAATCGGTTTAAACTGGAGATATGTCACTACACAAAATAAAGTCAGCAGCAACTCCGTGTCACATGGACTTAAGATGCCTACTGAGCATTGAACCGAATCTTACCTACGACTCAAATGAAAGGGTCCATATACGCATCAGCTTGATAGATCCAGTGTTCATATTAGCGCTAGTCCGAGAGTAAGCCGTGTAAAGATGAGGTGAGAGCAGCGGTTCTCTGCATCTGCAGCCATAGAATCCTGTTCCAGAATGAAGCATCCAGGAATAGACGAAATGAAACAATGACTGAATAAACAAAGATAGCATAGGATTAAAACAACAATCTTAAGTGTGCTAGACGAAGCATTTTTTTTTTTTTCAGAAATGCGAACAATCCTTATCAGTATAAAAGATTGTAGCTTTTATTACAAGCCTTAAAATGTCTCATTACGAAGGGGATATTCAAAACATTGCATGCACTATGATCAACATCTTAATTATGCAGTGCGAGTCTGCTAGATAAACAAGCACGAAACGCCCAGTGCTTTATCTTGAACGTGTGAGTATAAAGCCTTGCAGAGAATAAAGTGAATGCCCGAACGCCACAAGTGCATAGAACAAAATGATACTTATAATGTTGTAGATTGATGAAGTAATGGAGGCGAGATGCCAAAAAGAGACCGGCAGCCTTGATTCTGTCTGCTGGTCCGGAGAGACTTCATTCGTGCAGGTTCACGTGTTGCGTATGGATGAAATATTTGTTGATTGAGACCAAAATCCTTTCAGGTGTTGAGACCCAAGCAGCACTGACACGACATCTCGGAAAGCACCGGCGTTGCCAAGACCGGTGTTTTTTTTTTGTTTGTTTGTTTTTCTTCTGCGGGTTGCTATTCCGGTCCGGGGTTTGAGGTGACCCCATTAATGTCATACATAGCCCCTAGAATGTGAATACTTCGAGAAACCCCTTTTTGAACGCGATTGGGCTATTTTTAGTAGTAACTGATGGTTTTGAGAAAACCTGGCAACCCAGGAAAGCCCGCGAACTCCGCCAATGTTTCACATCCTCTGCCGAGAAAAGCCAAAGTTTGTATATCATCCGACACGAATGACCGCAGATAATTACAGCGACACGGAGCAAAGCCAGCGATCTAGTGTACATCTTAGAGGAACGTCGAACTCGCTATAGTTTGCAGGACACAACTTAACTATAGCGAGTAAATCAATAAACGCAACAGCTTGAGCAAGGACAATCGTGTCGGAATCTGCGGTTGTTATCACGTCGGCATCTGTGAACTCAAACATGTGTAAGTACGATCTTTTATACCAAAGTATAAAGACGTGATTGGATAATGAGGAAGGTAATTAGTGACGAAGTAATTAAGTCTTCCTGGCAGAACTTAGGCTAAAACTTTCATATCCTACAATTGTGCCCCTATTGGCAACAGGATACTTTCATATTAATGCTTTTTACTCTTTTATCTGCATCATAATTCAGGACTTGTATAGCTCAGTTGGTAGGGCATCATATTATATGACGATATGCAATCATAGGTTTAATCCCCAAAAAATGCACATGCTCATAAAATGTATATACACTGTAAATCACAATTTACATGATTTCTGTGAGTGTAGGTTTAGGGGCGAGGTTAGGTGTGGTCACTCATATGAACTAGCCACCTGGTAAAATATGTACAATCCAGTTGGACCATGTAAAGAGTCCACACAATGCATTTAAATAAACACATTTTGATTGGTTATGACAGTCATGCGTCATTTCATGAGGACAGATACAACACGACACTGTCATTATTTTTACATCCACTAGAGGGCACTTAAACTTAAAATGCAAATGTAGGTAGTAAAGAGGTGCTTGCACAAATGACCTAAAGGGTCGTTTTTCGTTGAAGGACAGTCTGCAATATATTGTCAACACAATCTTATTTTGCATTCATTGATATGCATTTTTGACACTAAAAGTGACAGTAGCCGTTAACCTGCTTTTTATGAATCACTAAGGACGTTTTCAGCTAAAAAAAAAAAAAAAATACAAATCTTCTTTACTGTTCTACTGAAAAAAAAAAGTAATCTACATCTTGGATGACCTGAGAGTGAGTACATTAACAGCAAAATTTCATTTTCAGGTGAACTATCCCTTTAATACGTAATGTAAAATCAAATATCACACTACAGTATGCTACATTTGAATTAGTGCGCTATTTACTTTGACACTATTACAAAGTGCACTTATTAAAGTTTACTTACTGTGTGTAACATAATCATGATAGTGTATACTAAGTAAATTTAAAGGTACAATTTGTAAGATATTTGCAGTAAAATATCCAAAAACCACTAGGCTAGTGTTATATATTTTGTCCAGCTGATTACTAACAATACTGTAACTCTAATGTTTTCAACTTTTTGTAAATTATGAGAAAATTCCCATTCTAAACAGTGACACGGGACAGTGCAGTCGCCTGTCAATGACGTTAGTTACCCTTTGTTACCGCCTTTACTGACGTTTATGGTGGATTGTGTTACTTATTTATGGAACATAATTACTGTTTACCGTCTGCTGCTGGTTCTGTCGACAAGGACAGCTCCCGTAAACGTAAGTGTATGGGTCAACCAAACAAACCAAGAAGAGTTTGGGACAAGAGGAGAAAAAGAGCGAGGATCAATATTGGTGCTGTATTTTCTAGATGGAGAGAGCTTCGCGACAAACTTCAACTAGAAAGAGATGCCGATCTCGCTTGTGTTTTAGTCGACAGGTGAGTTGTTTTGATTCGTATCTTTACAGAAAACGTATGCTATTATAACAATCAACAAGATTAGTATTATGGGGCATACACGCCAAAAACGTGGGGCATCGCGTCTCTAGACCCGCGCAAGGACACGTCTGAGCCATAGTATGATCGCGTCCTTGCATTGACTTTGTATGTAACGTTAATCTACTCGCGTAAATTGTTGAACCCGCGTTTGCTATGTATTTAGTTGTAAGCCTTCCATTTCTCGGGTCTAATTCAATATAATACAATTATGACATCAAACACAACATTTATAAAACTTTACCTCATCTGTTAAGTCCATGATTTATCTTTCCGTCTGATTGCGGTTGGGTAGAAGACAACAAATCCCATCATTCCACGCTCTTTCTTAGTGTCATCAAACCACACGATTGTTATTGTTTAGGTAGTGCGCCCTCTAGTGGCAGGTCCTACAACCTGTACCTTTAAATGACCATTTATTTCATTAATATTACATTATCCGCAAGTACAGTGTTCACAGGTACACAGTAGATGTTGTCAAGATGAAGTGCTCTTTATCAGATTTACTGGAAATGTACGTGTGCTATCTGCTATCTAGGTTAGCTGTGTTGGGCATATGAAATTAAATGAATGAGCAGTCTAAATTAGATGCAAGATTCACCATCAGGATTTCCTCTGGAATTTCCTAATAGCAGGTGTGGCAAAGTAAACAAAGCTTCAGATAAATCTCACTTTAATGGTTTTCATGAAGTTGTTGAAGCATGTAAGACTGCACGCTGCCCATAAAACACATGGAAAACTGTTAAAGCTGCTTCGTTATTCTTTCATACTTTCAAAAAATAAAAGTTTAGGTTATATTTTACCTTACCACATCAGTAGCCATCAAAACACAGAGATGGACGTAAGGATCTAGTAATACTGTATTCATGTTTTGAAAATTTTTCGTTGTCAAAACACCACATAAAGAAGCAGAAGACTGTGAGGCCTGCTATTTCCTTGGCAAGATCCCAACCAGCAAATTCCCCCAATATGCCATTGGATTCCCTTATTTCTGCAGGGTACTTTGTTGTTGTTAGCTTTTGCTTTCATTGTTAATGAGAGTGATATTGATGCTGTTGCTTTTTTTGCAGTTGTTATTGTCACTTCTAAATAAGCGAAGAGAGCGAGACCCTAAAGATTGCACCTTAAAAACAATGACTCAAATGCAAACAGGCTCATGGAATGGAAAATACCATTTCATGTTCTTCTAAACTTTTTCAAACATATTTTCACACAAACAGCCGGAGTACTCGTTTATGATTGCCTGCTGGTGGAACATAAGAGGAATAATCTGTTTCATGGAGAAATATTTGCTGAGAGACAATCAGGGATCGAAATATAATTTTATGAATGGAAATGGAATGGAAACAATAGATGTGTACTGAAAAATCTGAACATGAAAAGAAAGTCTTGAATATACATTAATATCAAAGATTAATTCATTGATCATTATATATATTGGGTAATGTCAGTGTTGTAGCAACAAAAAAAAGAGTCTGTATTTGACTCTTCTCATGATTCAGATCACCCTATAAGTTAGCATGTCTTGTGTTTCTTGTATCTTGTGTGAAGTGTTAAAATTTATTCATCTATTTGATACTGGAAAATTGGAAAGTTGAGAATGAATCACTTTTGCATTTTAATGTGTTCCCTGCAGTTTAACAGAGCACTTTTCAACACAATATTTTTTATTGTAAAATTAACCATTTATTTTTAGTCACTAAACAATTCTGCATTGTCTGACTAAAAAAGGCTTTTTACGTGTAACTATGTGACAAAAAAAAAAAATAAATAGTTATCCCGGTGATGGGAAGACATCATGTAGTGTGTAAATCAGTGATTGCACCACACACAGTATTGAATGAGAACTCCCATTTGCCCTGCAGGACTTGTGGGATGACTCGGCATTTGAGGAATGCATCTAATTGCTGTCACTTTGACTCGGCTTGTCTGTTCTGAAGCAGTTAAATATACCAAAACCCCTGTATGTGACGCAGAGCTTATCATTTAATAACTGCTAATAACTACTGTGATTCACAATCACGATCATTTTAAACAATGAGGATTCATAACTGGTTTCATAATTCATAATTATTAGGATTAGGAATTATTAGAATTATAAAGTACTGCCTACTTGAATAAACTAACTTCATTCTTATACTGTATTGTCCCCAGAGCAACCAAGAACACAAGCTAGTTTCATTTCCGCTGCAATCGTTTGTGGTTACCTTAAAAAAGTTATTTTTCTAGACGTCACAACTTTTTTTTTCCATTCTTTTTTTTTCCATAACAGTTATAAGCCTTCAACCAAACCATCCAACTCTGAGATAGATCACAACATTGCTAACCTTGTCAAAAATGAAATTTAAAGCTAAATAAATGAGTTAATTAACTGATTATTTACTTAAATGTTTTCTTAATTAATTAACAAAAAATAAATAAATAAATGGATCAGTGAAACAGACTGTGTAAAAAAAATAAAAAATAAAAATAAAATAAAAAACCCGGGTGCAATATAAAAATACAGTTAATGCCATTGATTAACAACTTCAGATATCATGGAAAGTCTTTATTGAAAGGTGTGTTTATACTAAATCTGTTTCTCTATGGAGAAGATGAATAGGATTGTTATGTTCTTTGTTATATCATTTATTTTGCTTAATCCTTCTATCCGGCAGTGTCTGGAGAGCAGGCAAATATGAAGAGCTGGATGGATGTGTGGAGGAGGGTGTTTGTTCTCTGCTGCCGGCCTTGGCGGGACAATAGCGAGCTTCTGAAGCGCAGAGTGGTGGGATGAAGAAGATGAGGAGTCAATGAGTGAAGAGGAGGCAGCAATATGTCAGCTCTTGACCCAGCCATGAGTGTAGGAGGCCTTGCTCAATTGCACAGTATAGCCCACGACTGGAATATGAGATAAATGCCCTGCTAATTATCTTGCTACACATGTCAGTTTCCTGTTTGGCTGTTTTGTTGCTGCTTTACTTACAGTTGATATGTGTGCATTTTTCAGTGTTGAAATTGTTCTGCTATCTCATATTGGTAAACCATTTGCTGATTCCTCTGAAAAGTGATGAGAAATTACACTTTAAAGGTACAGTAAGGTAACATTGAACCACAGAATTTTTGTTAGTGCTTAAAAAAAAACATACTCAGTTGACTCAGTCATATCATATCATATCAGTGTTTAATGACAGCTGTTTTATCATACAATGGTCACAAGACCGTTCAAACACATTTATCCTGGAATTATTCTCATTAATTATTTTGTATACATTTTTCTAAGAGGTTTGCAGTCCGGATTCTAAAATATATATTACACATTTTGAAGCCCTAATTTGCACATTTGGCATTTTCTAAAAATACATTAATTTAATTTAATTTAGTTTTATTTTATTTGTTTTCAGTAGGGCCTATCTACTTTGTTTTTCTACTAGTTTTTTTCTGGATGACACTTGCCGTTCAAATGAATCAATCAATCAGTCAATACTTACTTAATGGTGCACCAAAGTGTACCATATTTATGGAAAGTGCATTTTACTTACAAAATTGTATTTCAGTTTTGTTTGCTTGCTTTGTTTTTAAGTAGCAAGGATCAGACAGCATTATTTCTCATGTCATACTCACATGTTATCTCAGATTATCTCAGAATAAATGAATAAATGTGAATAAATTCTGCAAGAAAAAGACAATGCCATTACTTAAAAAGTTATCTACATCTTTGCATTTTAGTTTGTTCATTCACATAGAAGTTTTTTTTTTCTTCACAATCAATCAAAATTCCGAGCCTGACATCAGAGCTGAGAAAGAACTGCAGGAGATCTGATATAGCATGAAAGATCTTCATCACAAACTCGTCTTTTTCTCAGAATCTTCCTTTCATTGCCTTCAGCTCTCTGGGCACAGAGCCAGCACATGGAAGCCATAAACATGAAAACACCTTGGGCCTCTCCCTCTGCAGTGCTCCTTGAATCAGAGGGCTTGTGCCTCCACGCCCCACTGACGTTACAAACCGCTCCAACCTCATCCAGTGACTCCACCTCATGGCCCTATAGGAGTTACAGTATTTGACTTCAATCAGTGACTTACTAGGCTAAACCCCCTAGAAAGAACTCCAGGCTTGAAAGTAAATATGATTGGCTGGTTGTCAAATTTGTATGCTCATCTACAGAGTGAAAAAAGGGTGCATTCAGGATCACATACCTTGAAAACTTTAATATGCATCGCCCACATCATTTGGGAAAACCCGTCCAACTACATACATTAACCACAACCCTCATCGCAGTGAATCTAGAATATAGTCCGTGTGGTATAGAAGTTAAGTGGATGATAATACTTTGGACAATAAAGCTTTTGTATACTGAATCTCCATCCAAGTTCTAATGGATCATATGCATGTAAGACAATTTTTATGCTTGGTTTGATTGATCTGTCCAAACCTGAGTTCAATTCAACCCCCTCTGCTAGTCCCACTGGTCTCATTTCACTTTGTCCTTTTGGTTCCAAACCACGGTATTGCATAAGATTTTAAGAATTTGAGTTGCCCTCTGGGGGCTATTTATTCGAAGACATTCTGCTGTGAGAAATGTATTATACTATAATGTAAAGGTGCAAATAAAATATAATTGTAGTGGTCCATTTTTGGAACATTTATAACAACTGTGACTCATACTTTCACATGAACTGTACCCAGAACAACTTCTGAAGCAGACTTCTTAAGTGATTAATTACAGTTAATTTCCTTTAGCTCAAATACTAAAGCATGGTGCTAGCAACACTAAGAGGGTTTGATTCCCATGGAATGCATCAGCTGATGTTTGTACACATTTAATGCAACTGGAGTTACTCTGCATAAAAGCATTTGCAGAATGCATAAATGTAACCAAACAAAATAACAAAAAACTACACTTGGGTCCATACCATATGTTCTAGTTTGAAGATATCAGATTACCAAAAACGTCAGTCACATGGGAGTGTCAGTTTAGTTCAAGAATGCTTGCTAAAATAAATAGTATGTGTTTTGTTATCTTGGGTCCGTTACCATGGAGACAGACCTTGGTAATGCCTGGACGGGTAAAGAATTTGGGTTATCAAAGTTCAGTACTATATCATTGCCCATAATCTGAAAGCAATCCTCACTGGAAGTCGTCAACCCCAGCTGGTGCACTGCACACAGTTATGGCTTCAGCAAAACTGACACCTCCCCAACCATCAACCAGTCTGAAGGGTCAAGGGGTCTGGGTGGCTACCGGGTCACATTCCAAATCAACACCACTAAAACATTGGTCTCGTAAGGACAGCCCCTGACAATGCAACTGGCACGTCTTTGAATGCTTAGGTCTATAAACCAGAACAATAACAGTTCTCCTACATTACCATAAAAAAGCAAAGCATGTCACAGTCTGCATAAAGCATGTGACTATGTACCTCCAGGTTATGCCAACTGTTTCTTTAAGTGCTTGCTATTGTAGATTTGTTAATTATTAACTTAATTATAACTAAAACAGTATCGCCAGTTACATGTTTTCAGTAGCACATACACCATGTCTACAACAGACATGACCATTGTCATGCTGAGCCACATCACAATGGCTTGAGGCTCTCTACACTGTATGAGTCAAATCAGAAGTTACAAATGCATTTGTTGTTGGAAGTAGTGCAAGTGAGTGAAGTACATCATAAATAGAAAGGGACATCAGTTTTCTGTCTGTGACTTTTTGCTTCCCACCACATCTAGTGTAGACAGTATCACTGATACCAATGGGTAGTCTGATTTTGTTGCATTGCATCATGCTCGCATCCGATCTAAACACAGTGTAAGACTTATATGGTATTACATTAGCTGGTATTCAGCTGGTACAACTGGTTTCCCAGCCTTACCAATTAAAAAGAGCATTAAACACCACTTGATAAAACCAGACCAGTCTGAACAGTAGAAACAAGCTTGGTGGCCAGCAAGGACAAGCAAATCACTTGAGCGAGGTTTTACCAGGGTTGTAGTGTTAAATATTAGCAGCTAGCTAGGGCAATCTAAATGTAATACTATATTGCAGTAAAATCAATCCCAAAAGAAAAATAAAACTTCTTGGTTTGTTAGTGCAACTTTCCATTTGAGGCGGGAGATGAATATCTGAACGTTGTTTTCACTAAAGTAAGAGAGCTAAAGGAAAGACACATCGGTAAAAATGAGACGAGACCCCTCCGTTATGATATTTAAGCGGACTGGCCCAGTTCAAAGCTGGGTGTGTTGGGCATCAAATTGCATTATATATATGCTTTTAAGTTCAATACCCAACAGGGACATGAATAAAACAATGGAAACACTGGATGATCTTTAATTTGAAGAGATGTTCATTTCTATGTGGGAATTTCCATCAAAATTATTAATACCAAGTTTTTGATCGCTATGAGAAAACTCCTCATGTCATACTCACTTAGTGCAATCGGTCAACTGCAATTCCTTTGAGTCTAATTCTTCTTTAAATTCAATTCAATTCAGGGCCAACTTTAGTTGGAGCTCAGATCAAAGCAGTTCCATCTGCTTTTTATTCTCCTTTGTGGTTTCGTTCATGGGAGTTGTACTAAAAAAAGAAACGTCATTTCTGTCAATCCTTTATTCTGCCTCTGATTTTCAGCATCTGCAACACAACTGCCTCATATTTTATTATGCAAATATCCAAGACACCTGCATTTCTAGAGCAAACTGGATTGTGATTAAATGACTCAAAAAAAAGAGAGAGAGCTTTGAAACAACTTATGAGGTAAAGAGATTCCAACGATGACTAACAGGACTGGGGAAATGTCAAGATCTGAATGGCTGATATTGGCCAAGCAAATCACGGCAGTGAATCATCTTGTTAACACGGTCTAAACAAAGCTCCACTTTCCTGTTACTCTCAGCTCTACGCAACAGATTCTGCAGCCTATAGACGCGACGAGAGAAAGGAGGGAGGGAAAGGGGAGGCACTAGGACCTGTTGGCTCCTGTAGTGGAGGTCAGGGGAGTAGCTGTGGGACTCCAACTTTTTCAGAACAATCAATTTCCCTTAAGAGAGTGTGGGAGCAGGGCTGGAGTGGATGGCACAGGACCTGGATACTTGCATTGTGTAACACTGAGCAGGACCGGGCAGTTGGGATAAGCCTGTATAGAGTTTGAGAGCTGGAATACCATCAACTTGGGTTTTTGACATTTCCCTATCTTGAGAGGAGAGCATCTGTGAGGTAAGCAGCACTGGTTGCTGATGTTTTGAATTATGAGATTCGAGGAACGCTCGTGAATGCTTGCTACCTGTCAACAAGCAAAAGGGAAGCTTTTAATAAGCCTGTATCCTATGACAGGAAGACTCAAGGTGCTGCTGACAAGAAAAGTAATGCATGCATTGAAAATAAATAACTTGAGTGATATACTAAATGGTATCTGGAGGGGAGAGGACCAGCAGAAGTGGAGCTCACTTCATCAACCTCAAAAAGTTAAGGGATTTAAAAGAGAGAGAGAGAGAGGTAGAAGAAAAATCCAAACAGTTTCTGAATGAATTCCAAACCAAATTGTGAGGTTTGGATAAGAATAACATGTGGTATTATGAAAACTCAAGCGTTCTGGGGTGTGAAATGATATGAAATTGAAGCATGAAGAGATAAACTAAGAGGTCTGCTAGGTGCTTGAGACCCCTAGACTTTGGAGAAGTATGCTTTCCTAATTTAGAGACCCCTAAAACCTCAAACCTCACGCTCGCTCCTCCTTTCGCTTTTTATTTCCATCTATCCATCAAACCACTCATGTTACACAACCGGAGGGTCCCGCTATCGTTGCTTCATTCTTCTCCGAGACATGGAACAAGTTACAGATTTTTATCATTTTCATCTGGGAAGGAGCTGTGGTTAGCATGTCAGCCGGCTTAAGGACCGCTGTTGAAGTCTGAATACACAAACGGGAGGAAGAAATTAACACAGACATGCTTAGCAGGCAGAGGAATTTTATGAATATTTGGCAGAATTATGTAATAAATCAATAATAAATAAAGTTGGACAGTATAAAGTTGTTTACAGTATATGTTGACAGTATAAAGTTGTATACAGGTATACAATTTATTTATTTTTTTGTTAACACATAAGGTACTGAATACCATCCAGAACAGGTTGGGCAATTCAGTGAACATCTGCAAAAGATAAAGTCCCTCTTGAAGCCTGCACAAAAATACTTTGATTATGTACTGTGTAACGTATATTTTGAAATTCCCCCAGAACTGTATACATATAGGCTTGCCCTAGGTGTCTAGGTACAAATGCAGGTCGGTGGCCCTCTTGAAGTGGGTTTGGATAGAGCCCAACATTTACTTGACACTGAGTGAGTGAAGCCTTTCGAATTCCCAGATGCTCTCTTGTCCTGAGGCAGATGGACAGTGCTATTTTCCTTCCATACAATGATGTCGGCTATTATTATTCATGAGCAGGGTCATGTTTCCCATTGAGCCTGAATTAAAGGTTTCTCTCTGTAGATCTGTGCTCACGTAGCGTAGCGTGCCGCTGTGGTAATGAGAGGTAATGAGGGTTTCTAATGAGGCAGGTGGGCCACTGCCAGCAACTCCCCTGGGTGTTTAAGTTACCCAGGCCGATGACTCGAGTCTATAGCTTAGTCCTGTTATTGGCCGTGAATATATAAAATGACCCATTAACTATATGGCTCAATAAGAGCACACTGACCATCTGGCCAAACAAATAGATGAGGTGTATCTAGTTTTACTCACCCAGCATCCCATATTCACAGACAAAACACAATCACATTTTATTTTGAGGTCCAATTCTCGCTATTAACAAACCATTAACTATGACTTTTGCCTTAATAAAGTCCTAATTTGCTTCTTATTAATGGATATTAAGATAGATATTGGGTATTGCGTAGAATTGGGGGGTGTAGAATATGTGCTTTATGTGTACAGTATGTGCTTTATTAAGTACTAATAAACAGCCAATATGTTAATAATAGGCATGCTAACAAGCAACAAGTTAATAGCGAGAACTGGTCCATATAATAAAGTGTTACCTAAAATACTTCTGCATACCAATAGCTGTTTTCAGCCTGGAAACCCGACACAAACATGCACTCTGGGGTCCTGTTTGACTCTCCCTGGCACCTGGCTGAAATTATCTAGAACATATAGTATCTTCTGATGGATTTCAGAGTTAGGACAGCCCTGGGGCTCTTGTATGCACTGCCAAGACAGTTTTATGAGTATTTGAGCTTGCTTTGGAGCGCTTCTGTTTAGGATAAGCCGTGCTTGTTTGTGCAGAGAAGACTGACTTTTGACAGAGAGCAAGATGTAATGCCCCTTTGGCCACACATGAGCTTGAAAATTGTTCCATGGTGATTCACGCAACATTTGAGTCAGAAAGTCAAAGTGATAAATTAATAGAATGATTTTAAAATGAGGTACGATGCTGAAATCTATCAACGTCAGTACAGAAATGCTAATAAATAACAAAAACATGTACTTGACATGCATGACTGTTGGTATAGGTTAAGTCAGACAAATTCCGCAAATCATTTTTGGTAGATTATTGCAATGCTATAATTTATAGTTTGACAGAGTCATTTAACCCAAGTGCTTTCTCTGAGATCAGTTAGATCATGCAATAATGTTCAAATGTAAAAAGAAAAAAAATCTTTGTACGAAGAAGAGGATTGTTTACATGCCCAGACAGATGCTTGAATGTATTCATGAACCTTGGAACCATTCGCAAGAAGCCTATAAACTCTAAAAAATATATTTCTCGTTTAAAACCCTGATGCAATTTCAATCTAAATGTGAATAGGATATTATTCCTCTGTTCCAAATACATCATACAATTCTTTGTCAAGCTAGGGTTTTTATTTGAATTGGTTGGTTTTGTTCTGTATCATAACTGAGCTCATATTTTTGTTTTCCAACTCACAGTGGGGTTAAAAAAATTTGAGTATACTGAAAATACTTGTTACTTTCTATATGTAAAATGATGGTTACACTTTAGTTTAGGGATCAATTTTCATTATTAACTAGTTGTTTATGCATATTGCTAGCATATTGGCTGTTTATTACTATTTATAAAGCACATATTATTGCCTTGTTCTGACTGACCATATTTTACCTTACTATTAATAAGTAGCAAATTAGTAGTTCATTTTGTCAAAAGTCATAGTTAATATTTAATTAATAGTGGGAATCGGTCCAATTCGGTGAATTCAGTGAGAATTGTTGTCGCTACCCATTTTATGAATTGCACGTATCATTGCTATTAATGATGAATTGTGTGAAATATCCAAATGATTGATTTGATGGATTGATTTACATAAAATTGCTGTGCTGACTGAAACTGTTTGTAAATTGTGAATGTAAGAAAACGGAAAATGCTTTTTGGGCAACTATAGTTTTGATATAGTGTAGGGTGGCATTTCATTTTATTCATAATTTATTCTTAAGAAGTATGAACATCTATTTGTCTGTGTAAAAAGTAACCCAGTCTCATGGCAAATACATACCTCTGGGTACATTTCTTCAACACCAGATTTACCTACAGATTTACCTACCGTTTCACAGCAGTTTCAAAGAGAAATGTCCACTGAGTGACGCTAAAACACGGTTTCAATACATGAACCCTGGCACATTTTTATTACGTTTATCTAGGAACGTATTGCTGTTTTTTTATTACGTTGCTTCTGGTACATATTGCGGCGGTTCAGAATTAAAATATCCGGGGACTATCAGTTTTCAAATCTCCCAGCATATTTATATTGTTTTGAAGTCATAACATGATATTTTTCAAGTAATTGTGCGAAAATTACACTTTATTAATCAAAACTCTTTAAATTTGTGTGAAAATTAATAAAAGGGATTTAGAGTTTTACTACCTCTAGTGTTCATTTTTGGAAACTGCAGTGAAATGTACTTATTTGCACGTATTTCGTGTCTTGCGAAAACGTGCCCCCAGGTACTGTACGTATTTGCCATGAGAACAGGTAGGTAAAAAGGGTTCACATGCCCTTCACAAATATTTGATTAGTGACATAGAAATAGTACAGATTCTGAAATATTTCCTATTTGTTTTGCATCACAAGATTACTTTGTTTTAAAGTTTTAAACCAAAACTTTGTTTATGTCCATGTTTAACTTCTAATTTAAATCCCAGATATTTTGATGTGGTCTCAGGCTTTTAGACCTCTGTGGACTGTTTATACTTTATGTCCTTTTATGGTTTGCAAACATTATTTTTCTTACTGCATGTTCAAGGTTAAGTCTATGCATCTCACAGATCTGAATCTTACCTTTCATTCAGCTAACAAGCAAGCATGCTTCATCCAATCCTTGAGCTGAGGTTGTAGACTTATGTACACAACTAACTAATGACTCATTTTAGGTCAATAATCGCCACTAAAATAACAATTGGCAGAAGTTTGCTCAACAGATGTGATATGCCCTAATTTTAGCTCGACCGCAGAGCATGGTGCCTTCGACTGTGCCCCACTCACTGTATTTCTGTTTTGATTTCATAGACATATGACATGTTTTGCTGTGCTTGCCTCTATATGAGGTTGTCTCCAAAACATACACAGAACAGAAACAAATGATCAGCAGGCTTTGAACTTGCCGCAACCACCTTCCCCTCGTGGGCCCTGACTTTAAGTTCCTACATTGTCTTTTGCTACTGCAGGTGGGGAAGTAGACAAGTAATTTCATGTTTAAGATCAAAAGATGATTCAGACAGCTGTGAGAATATTTACTGTGTAGATTAATGTATGGCTCGCTTTCACTGTATACATTGGTGGTTGTTGTATAATGTGTCCATGGACGTTGTTTTTATCACAATGAAGATTTGAATGTACTTGGGTATCTTGAGTCTTGAAACTGGTCACTATTTGTTTTTGGCCATTTTTAATCACTTCCACCACTTAATTTTAAATGGGCAAATACATTTTTTGAAGTACAAATATTCCATCATAATCATGTACAAAATGTACATTAGAATGATTTTAGAAATGTGTTTTATCCAGTGGTGTAATGTAACGAATCAGTGGTCTGGCATTTGCAAGTTAAGACTCCTAAAAACACCTTTGCTCATGTGCAAACAAGCCCGCGCCGCGCACAACTGTTCATGATTTCCTTTCCCACTCAATTCGAGTCTGCGATAATATGGTAAGTGTTGTTGTAATGATGTGCAATTTGAATGATGTGCATTGCTCTGAGCAATGGATATGTTATGTTATTGAATGAATCAGCGTTTTGAACGATTCAGTTGAATAAATAATTCACTCATTAACATTCACTTGCTGTCTCCTGGCGGTTTTAATTTCACCCCAGCCAACCACTCCACCCATCCAGCTGGTAGACTTTTTTCGTACTGTCTGTCACTGTGCTTATATAAAGCAGTATGTGTGACTTCTTGGTAGCATCTCACAAAAGGAATTACAAACTGGATTTACAGCCTTGAGATCTATGGGATCTACTACAACCTCTCACATTTCCGCTGTGTGTGGCCTAAGAAGAATTATCACGCACCTCTCCAGAGCGTGTCTAGCCAGTCGTGTCTGTGTGAACTTCTAGCCTGAGTCATTCTGTTGGCACTCACAAGCTGCTCAGCATGAATGCTTGTATGGCTTTAGAGTCCATTTCCTACAGTCATAAACACTCATTAGTAACAACCTGTAGACAGTCATGTGAAGCCATCTTACATGCTTTCACCTCCACATAATTGGAAGAGATGTTTGATGATAAATCCTGCAGACAGATGATGTAACGATGAACTTTGGTTTTGTTAAGATCTGAATGAATGGTGTTAGTCACGCTCACTACCAAGTTTCCACTAGCTGGAATATCTCCTTATTACAAAAAGCTTAATTTTGTGTTCTCCTCTTTGCAGCAGTGTTATCTTTGCATTATCTATGCTCAAATAATATTAAGTCTCACAGACCAACATATACAGGAACGCAGATCTATAGCTTATATTTGCTTTCGCTGTTTTTTTTTTTTTGTTTTGTTTTTTTGACTTTCCGAAGCACCATTAATCCTTAATTGAACATCAAATCTTGTTTGCTTGTTTGATGTTATTGTGGTGCTCTGTAATTCTTGATTCTCATTGGTCAATCATGGCAGTCAGATAGTATGTTTGTATAATGACTTGGAAATGTATAGCAAGTTTAACAAATGTAATCACAGAGAATTTGACTCTTGTATTTTGTTTCACCTTTTGGAGCACACTGTAAAAAAATATTTTCTGTAGTTGTCAATAAAATAGATTATTGGAGTGTGTTTTACAAGAAAACACTATTTCAGCCTTTGCACTTCAAGATTTCTTGCTTCCAATGTGTTACTAGCCATTTTCTTGTAATCATTCATTACATTTACTAGTAATTTCTACGTGAATTTCACCATTTTTTTCCTTGTTCTTTTTTACTATATAAAGGAGTTTTCTTATCATATGAGCAAATCAGACTTGAAGGAGTCTAAACAGAAAATGCATTTAATCAAATCAAAAACATATGGACATTTCTAAAAATCTAATCTAATTTATAGTCTAAATATTTCTTAACCAACAACACAGGGAAAGTAAATTAATTACACAAAGCATTCAAACAAACCAATTCACTAAAGCATGAATTAATTTTACCAAAGCTACATACAAATGGAGCGGAGAAGACAGCTTTGGATATTTAATTATGGACTCTATTTACTCAGCTGCAGAGTTGCACATGCAAAACAATGAAGCAAAAACAACAATGTAGCATTTTGCAGCTACACTGTGGGAAAAAAGTACCTTTTGTGCTGGATAAATTACACTGTTTTATGAGCTAGTTTCGCTTCTAAAAAAAATTTAGTATCGCTACTTTTAGTTAGGAAAAATGCTCCTATATAGAGAGAGAACATTAAAATAATTTTCATTAATAAATCATTTAATAATATTTTGTCATCCTTTAAATGAGTACACTCAATGTGTTGATTAAAATACATATGAAGCACTTGATTATATATAGTGTGCCATTTACATGAATTAACTCATTTAGAGTTAATATAGTTTAAATCTACTACTGTAAATTGCAACTGTGTCGTTATAAATGTGTGATTTCAATTGTATTTAAATGCATTTGGCAAGCTTCAATATAAATTATGTTATATTTTAGTTCACCATAAATGCTTGTTAGTTCATTCAGCAGTACACTTTAACCATAGAGGGAACCACAAACGCCTTCTTTAATCACTTTTTTTGCTCTCTTCTCTTTAACTTTTGACAGAACTCGGAAATGTTTTTAACCGATGTGACCGATTAGTACAGACCAAAACTCGACCATTTTTCAGCAGCAATAATCAGTCAAATTTGCGAGTCCGTTCAGTGGCATTGTTTACGTTCTGTGCCTCCAAAATGGCCGACTTCCAGATTGATGACAATCCTCTGAAAACCCTCTATATTTATATTCTTCATTTTTATATTTCAACTATTACAATAGTAATTACACAATGAAAAGTAAAGATGTAGCAAAATCAACTAATTATATTTAATATACATTTAAAATCGAATTTATATTGAATTGCAATTAACATGCAGTTAAGTGTGGGAAAACATTAATGTAATATGTAATAAGTACTCTTTTTAAAACTATGTTAAAGTATACTTCTTTTTCACCAAGGAGATCCTTGTGCAGATTTTTCTTTCAAAAGCATCATATGTGTTTATCAAGTAGTCTCGCTATGTGAGAAAAAAAATAACTATTCGCAGTGTAGTACTAAGACACCTTCAAGTAGATTCACATTCAAGTAGCCTAGAAGACTGTTTAAACTCGGTTTGTTGACCAAATCCACAACTCTTTCTGTCAGCTGTCTGGTTGAGGGCTGTTCATGAAGCCATATATATTTCTTGGCTGTCAACTATGGTAAATTATGTTACGATGAGTGCAGACAGCCGAAGGTCAAGTTTAAAGCAACTGTTTTGAACAGGAATGGTCACAATGAAAGATGTTAAACCCATTGAGACTAAGTCATGAAGAACGAGCACAGCTCTTTCCCAACAGCGTAATGACAAGAATTTTTGCTTGGCAAGCCCGTCTCTAATTCCAATCAAATTCTCACAAACTGAGGGGAAAATATGGCATAGCTTTAACTAAAACATAGCCATGTGTCAAGCTGAAATTGTTAAATGTCAAGGCTGTAAAACTCCAGCGTTATGGAAAAGACGTTAGTCGGACGTTCAAGGTTTTCCCACCAACAATCATTTGGGAATTCAAAAAACAGTGGAACAACTATGAATACTGAACAGTGAAAAAAAGAAAGCATGATTCCTAGTCAGCTTTATATCTCTCGAGGGCTGACTGGCAGTGACAGTTTGGGAGAGTTCATTAGGAGAACTTTAAATGCCATCACACTTCTGAAATTCACAGGCCATTGAAAAGTTATGGGCCACATGGGACAGGAGAGACAAACAAATGTGTTCCCAAAGAACACGAGCCAGAAATCTCTAGCAACGGTAGTTGTATAACATTTGCATATGGTTTTGAACCTGCATCTTGTTCACAAACCATCTGAAACCCAGTTTAACCAGGAACTAAAAGCGATGACATCATTGCTGCACCATTATCACTGGATATTACTAGTCTGCTGCATCCGAGACAGTGCAAACATATGACATTATTAACAGGTGTAATCCATTTTTACTGAATTCCTCTAGTGTGAGTGTTTAGGCCACAGTGTAGGTTCATTAACAGCAAACGTTTGTTGCTTTGTGAGCTGAGATTTCACTAAAGCAAATACTGCTAATTTTGAATTTAAAAGTGGCATTAAAACCAACCTGTCCTCAAACCAATACACCCATATAGGTCGTTTGTCCAAATCCTTAAAATACGACCCATCAGAGCATATACTACAATTGTGCCCCTATCGGCAGCAGGACCTTTTCATATTAATGTTTTGTACCCTTTTAATTTGCGCTATAATTCTGGTTTCATGTAGCGCTGTTGGTAAAGCATTGCGTTATATGATGATGTGTATTTATGGGTTTGATCACAGAGAACATGCTCATTAAAATGTATATGCTCTATAAATCATGATTTTGCATGATTTCTGTGAGGGATAGGTTTAGGGGTGTAGTTAGGTGTGGTCATTCGAACGAATAAGCCACCTTGTAAAATATGTACAAATTACTGTGAGATCGGTGTAAAAAGTCCACACATTGCATTTAAATAAATGCGCATTTTGATAGGCAATGACAGTTATACGTCATTTCATGACAACAGACGCAACACAATACTGTCATTATTTTTACTCCCGCTAGAGGGCGCTGAACTTTAAAACGTAAATATAGGTCGTAATAAGGTACTTGCACAAACACCATAAAATCATGCTTGAAACTAAATATCATGACTCATTTGAGATTAAAGCTGAAGTGGAAGTCAGACTGAATGTCTTGTAGCATGTGAAAAGATAGTTTAGAGTTCGCAATCAGCCACTATTTGAATAACATTTTAAATCCTGCTGTATTAGCTCATCTTCTTTGCATAATTGCACTCAACGTGATATTCATTGAGCTGTCAATGCAAAACGATTCCTTCTTCCTCATGCCACTTTACAATCTCAACCTCACTCAGACTTCAATTAGCAACATAACAGCTCCCTAACAAGACATGCCAAAATCTCCTGAAACAAATTAATAAAACATTTGCCTTGGGCAAATATGTCTATCATTATGAGTTTAATTCAGCTGCTACTGTTCACACTTTGCTAATTACAGCTTCCTCTCAGAGCTTTAGTGAATAGGGATTGTCAGTTTTGTTCATTTAGAGGACTTTCTACTCTACAAGGCAGTAGAATCTTCTTACCTTAAAAAGAAAAGTTATTTGCACAAACGACCCATATATACCTTACTATGACCTACACACCATGGTAAATGTTTAACTTAGGCACCAGTGACTTAATTTCCTCTTGAAATGAGATCTGTGGCAGACACAGTGGAGCAAAAAGAATAGTTTTGCGAATCGTAACGTTTATTTCGAAAAACATGTAATTAAATTTGCCTGATAAGAATTAGCAGTTTGTCTATAATTTAGAAAATGGCTAGTTATTTTTTATGTAATAGTAGCAAACAATGTTAAAGAACCAGTCACTACATTTTCACTTAATTGTTTTTCAGAGCACTGGAATAACCACAATTAAAAACTATGCTGTATTTAGTAATTACCAAATATATATGTATATATGGAATGCTCCCTTTATTTGCTATTGGCTGATAAACAGACAATCCTACCCCAGACAAACGCAGGTGGTTAAGCTGTTACTAAATGTGATGAAAGATATAGAATGTTTTCTTAAAATTTATTATTATTATTTATTTATTTATGTATTTTTATTATTGGAAATTAAGCCTCTAAGTGCCATCTGAAATTTATTTTAAAGCAGTCTAACATTTTTATCAGGGTCCTATATTTAGGTTTAGTAATTTTACTTTAATGGTAATGTTTAGGTCTTTTTTATGCCATTAAAGTTACATAACATAAATATAGGAGCCGACATTTTTTTAAATTTCAGATAGCACTTAGAGTTTCCTGTTTTCAACTGTTTTCTGTGCTTACAGGTGCATCTCAATAAATTAGAATGTCATGGAATAGTTCATTTATTTCAGTAATTCAACTCAAATTGTGAAACTTGTGTATTAAATAAATTCAGTGCACACAGACAGAAGTAGTTTAAGTCTTTTGGTTCTTTAAATTGTGATGAATTTGGCTCACATTTCACAAAAACCCACCAATTCACAATCTAAACAAATTAGTATATGATGACATGCCAATCAGCTAATCACCTCAAAACAGCTGCAAAGGTTTCCTGAGCCTTCAAAATGGTCTCTCAGTGTGGTTCACTAGTATACACAATCATGGGGAAGACTGCTGATCTGACAGTTGTCCAGAAGACAATCATTGACACCCTTCACAAGGAGGTTAAGCCACAAACATTCATTGCCAAAGAAGCTGGCTGTTCACAGAGTGCTGTATCCAAGCATGTTAACAGAAAGTTGAGTGGAATGAAAAAGTGTGGAAGAAAAAGATGCACATCCAACCGAGAGAACCGTAGCAATATGAGGATTGTCAAGCAAAATCAATTCAAGAATTTGTGTGAACTTCACAGAATGGACTGAGGCTGGGGTCAAGACATCAAGGAATTTGGCTACAGTTGTCATATTCCTCTTGTTAAGCCATTCCTGAACCACAGACAACATCAGATGTGTCTTACCTGGGCTAAGGAGAAGAAGAACTGGACTGCCTAGTGGTCCAAAGTCCTCTTTTCAGATGAAAGCAAGTTTTGTATTTCATTTGGAAACTAAGGTCCTAGAGTCTGGAGAAAGGGTGGAGAAGCTCATAGCCCAAATAGCTTGAAGTCCAGTGTTGAGTTTCCACAGTCAGTGATGGTTTGGGGTGCCATGTCATCTGCTGGTGTTGGTCCATTATGTTTTTTGGAAACCAAAATCACTGCACCCATTTATCAAGAAAGCTTGAAGCACTTCATGCTTCCTTCTGCTGACCAGCTTTTTGTAGATGCTGATTTCATTTTCCAGCAGGATTTGGCACATGCCGACTCTGCCAAAAGCACCAAAAGTTGGTTAAATGACCATGGTGTTGGTGTGCTTGACTGGCCAGCAAACTCACGAGACCTGAACCCCAGAGAGAAGCTATGGGCTATTGTCAAGAGGAAGACGAGAAACAAGAGACCAAACAATGCAGACGAGCTGAAGGCAACTGTCAAAGAAACCTGGGCTTCCAGACCACCTCAGCAGTGCCACAAACTGATCAACAACCATGCCACGCCGAATTGAGGCAGTAATTAAGGCGAGACACTGCAGGTGAATAGGGCAAAAAAAATAACTAATAGTTATCACCTTACTTACCCAGTTGATTGATTACATTGATTATTGCAAACATTTTTTGTATTACAAGTTTTCAAAAATGTTATGTTTAAATATGCAAATTAGGCATTATTTAATGAAATGTGCTAATTTGCATAAATGTCTAGTACAAAAATCTGAACACTAGATGAAGTCAGTTTCAATTTTTTTGTTTAATTTTTTTGACATATTAGAGTCAAATGTTTTTACAGAGGGAATTCTGGTTAACTTTTTTTGTCACTCCATAATTCAGAAAATACTTTGAACAGCCAGAAAACAATATATTTTCACAATTTTGGGGGGAATAAAATGTTTTATATAATCAAGGAAAATATATATGAACAAATCGCTCTGTAAAAGCCTTCAGAATATAGACAGGAATAAAAATGTCAAGTTTGGTGTGTTGAGTGCTACTGAAGTGGAGATTTATGGCTCAGTGTTGAAGAAAAAACTCATTTTGAGAAAACGGCCTTTAAAAATATGTATTGTAATTGAAATCTATTGGCACAAACAGATAAAGTGCTATAAAAGAAACACTTAACAGTGTCTTTTGGATGTTTCCCTTCCACTAGTTTGAAAAAGCACTTTATGAAAAACCAAAAAGCCCAAAATCTCAAAATTGACAGGTGCTTAAAAAAACAGTGTTTTTGCCAGCAGTGTCTCACCTTAAAGCAAAAGTTATTACCAAGAATTGAGTACATGTACAGTAAATGAACATACTTTCCAGAAGGCCATAATTTTTTTTTTATTGGTCTTATGAAGTATTCTAATTTGTTGAGTGAATTGGTGGGTTTTTGTTAAATGTGAGCCAAAATCATCACAATTAAAAGAACCAAAGACTTAAACTACTTCAGTCTGTGTGCACTGAATTAATTTAATACACAAGTTTCACAATTTGAGTTGAATTACTGAAATAAATGAACTTTTCCACGACATTCTAATTTATTGAGATGCACTTGTATGTTTGTAATCTAAATATATTCACATCACACAGATACTGAATCGTAACATTACCAATATTTCAACTATCATGAATAAATAACAAATCAGGTGAAGAAAAGAAATGTAGAGAATGTTTTGCATCTTAACATGCTTATTGTGCCAAAAAGCATGATCTATTTAAGTCTACATGTCATACTAACAAGAAGCTGTGTTTCTAGCCACAGGTCAAGAGCTGTAGTTCCAACCACACAAGTTTGCTAAAGTTCATTTTCAGGAAATGCAGAATTGTTGAACTGTGTTCGCAACGACGGAAATTGCTACCATAGTTGGCTAAAGATACTTTAAGGAAGCAAACCCCAGGTCGGGATATTCAAGCAAACAGACCACATATTTTTTTTCAACTTTTTAGGTAGTTAACTTACCAATGGCTAATTTAAAGATGTCTCTGCATATTAAGCTAGGATATTAGAACATATTTTAACATTGAACAAAATTGCACACAGCACCCGTGCAATGCTTCAAGCTTCAGTATGCAGCTCCAATGAGTTCAAATCAAAGACTGAATTGTTTTTGTTTTTTTGGGGGGGGGGGAAGAAACACCAGCATTTGTTACTTCAGAGTTATTTCATTAACTACTTGCATAGTACTTATGTATGAACAGTATGTATGAAAGTTTTTTTTGTTGTTGTTTTTACTAAATGTTATTTTTTCCTTAGCAACCAAATGTATTCAGTAGTAATACGTAGCTCACAGCAAAAGCGGAAACTCGTCTAATTTCTCAAAAAGCAATAGGACGTTTTGGCTGCAGCACAATGTGAAAACAAATGAACTAATGTTCCCATAATTCAGCGTTGGCTCTAAACACAACGTTCAAAGCCATATCAAATCAACTGTTCATAGTGGGAGCTGCACATTGCAGCAGTACTGATGTTTTAGATTTAATCAAGAAATGATTACATAATTCTTAAAGCAGTGCTAAATACTGACCAAGACTTAGGGGACACAAATGTTGTACAATGATCACTTACAGCCCTTGTCCACTCGCCTCCATCTGTTTAAATTGTTTGGAGGAAAGGCTCTAAATGATCCTAGCTGTCAGCCTATCCAGGAAGTCTTCAGGTTTGTTTGGGAAACATTTGGCTGCCCTGTGAGCTATTGGCGAGCTCACCTCAAGTGATTTCTCATGCCTGAGAGCTCTGACAAAGATAACAGCCTGTACAACCATCACATCATGTGACCGAGCCAAAGAATGTGCCGTATAAAAAATCTGCCAATATCACTTTTAAAATTAGCTTAAATTATCATACATTAACTTTGATTCCATGTTTTCATTTAAGAATTTCTTTCATTTCTCTGTCAAAATAATAAATAAAAGGTCAAGTTCATAATTTTTGTTAGTCAATGTATATAGATTTTTGCTGGTAAATTTTGATAGAGTAGAAAGGTTAATTGTTACCACTATGCTCGCACATCCTAAACGAATGTCACGCTACTTCCTGTTCACTGTTGTACTGTCTACAAAACAGCAGCTGTGTTTAAAATACAATTTCACAGCTGTCCCAATGGTGGTTTTGTCTTCCGCCAAATTTATGACGCACAGACATCCATGTGTATGTACTGTATGTATCTGTGGCCATATGTGTTTGTGAAACTCATCATTAACATAATAATGTTGGTATTCCATCTGGAGGCTGTAATGTTATTCTTCAACTCTTCAACAGAAGTAAATACAATCACTCCTCAAATTCAGTGCAGCTTTTGGACACATTTCTCCAGAGCTCTGTGTGCGGAAGTCTCATTTTCATGAGTCTTCCCCGAAGATAACCGTGAAAGATTTAATTCATGCCATGTGTGATGGATGCTTCAAATCATGGTGCAGACACAGGTCAGGGCAAAACGTTTCTGTGGTATTTATGTGTGTCCACAGATGCTTTTTATTATATATATATATATATATATATATATATATATATATATATATATATATATATATATATAAAATCAATAAAATTAATTGTAAAATAAAACATATTTTATGCAGTGCAATAACAGTTACATGTATAATTAATATACATTAAAATATACATTAAAATGTATATATTCATTATTTATTGACTATGATTTTTTTGCTTGTATGTTGTTATTTTTCATAAAAGTTCATAACAGTTAATTTCCATATAACTAATCAGGTTTACACAGTTTGTGTTGTGTTGTGTTTGTGTCTGTGTACATGTATAGCTCTTCACAATTCACAATTTCATTACAGAATTCCTTTTAGTTATAGGACTAATTAGAGGCATAGTTCACACAAAAATTAAAAATGACACCACAATTTACTTTTTAATGTTTAGAGGGAATAAAAGTCATTTTAGTATTTACTCATTCTCAAGTCATTCCCAACCTGTTGAAAAACAGGCATGTGAAAAATTTGAATAAAAATGCATTACAAATATATTTCGCAGCTGTTCTTTAGTCTCCCCATTCTCTTACATTATATTAAGAAATATATTACTTTTTTCTCTTTCACAAAAGAACGGAAGTAACGACATTAATTTGTGTAAATAATGACAGAAGTTTGATTATTGGGTGAACTAAAAGTCATCCTGGTGTGTATCAGTGTATCAGTATCATCTGTTCTAGGAGAAAACTGTGTTGAGTTCAAAACAGCTGTGATGATTAGAAAAGATAGAGAAAATTATATATCAGCAATCAGACGAGTTTACATTCATTATCATAGTTTAGGAGTTAGATGCATTTATTGTATGTGTGAAACTGTATATGCATTGCAAAATACATATTGCTGTTGCTACACACACTAGACCATGCATTTGCAGCATTCAGTTAGGAGAAAGGGAATATTCTGTGCCAACAGGAGTTCTGTCAGACGAATGCTCAGCCATTTCTCATTCTCTTTCTCTCTCATTCACCCCATTTCCCTCTGTCTTCCTCTCTCTCCTTTTGTCATCTGTTGATAAAAGGAGGCCATCTGTCTTTAGCACTGCTTCATTATCTCTGATGTGTTGTCAGCACCTCAAAATAACCCAAAATACAATGTTGACACTCACAACCAAATATTTTAACAGGTTTCTAAACCTACTGACATGTATTCAGTAAGAAAAAAGTGCGTCTGTTCTACCCTTGATGCTGTTACATAATTTATGTCAGAGTGCAAATAGTGTAGAATTTTTTATGTCATTTTTAAAAACCTTTGCTATAACTTAAATTTTACGCATACAAAAAAGTCAGATTTGTGAGTCATAATTCTGAATTGTGAGATAAAGTCACAATTACCTTATCATTATTATTATCATCATAATCATCATTATTAGGCGAAACAGGACACATTATGAAATGCTACACATCTCAAACAGCACATTTTTGTCTCATGTTTGAGACCGCTCATTTACCGCGCAAACCGGAGCGCAAGCCCAAGCCCGGCCCAAGCCCGCGTAAGATGATATAAATTAAGAGTTGGGTTCAGACAAAGATCTTAAGCTCTAAACTGAAGAATGTCTGCTTCAGCATTGCTGCTCATTAATGGAGATTGATTTACGCAAAATAGATTTAAGAGCCTTGTTTTATGAGGCTCATTTGTGGCTTTCCCCATGTCATTGGGCATAAATTAACTCATATGAAAACATGCCATTATGTAGTTAAGTGAGAGGGAAAGGAATCAGGAATTCCTGTTAAGTGTAAAGTGTAAAGTAAAGTGGATATTTTAGGCCCTTTAACTGTCAGATTTAGTTCTGTGTCTGTGTGTGTTTTCTTCCCCCCACGTGCTCCACATTTATGTCCCCATGCCCTTATTTGGTTATCTTCCTGTTCCTGCTCCCTGATTGTTTCTAGTCCAGTGTGTTTCCCATTTAGTTCATATTGTTCCCAGGTGTGTCCCATTAGTTTCAGTGCATTTAAAACCTGTTTCCCAGTTTTTTCTGTTGGCTGTCATATATGTCATCTCTCCTTGTACGTTGTGTGATTCCACATCTGCGAAATAAAGGTGTTTTTTTAATGGTAATTTTCCAGCGTCTCCTTGTTCCTTCCTCACCCCCAAGGGAAACGTAACATAACAGCCAACCTGAAAAAAGTAAGCAGCACCCCTTCTCCTCATTTTTCTTTTTCCCGTGTTTCTTTTTTTTTTTTTCCTAGTCTCTCCCCCCCACCGTAAGAAGATCGCTGCTCATTTCCTCGCCCTATCCCACCTAGATCTCCCCTTTTACGAGTACGCCAGGGAGTTCTACAAACTCACTGTGGTGACAGTGTTGGATGTAGTTTCATAACTACCATCGGACCCATGGACCTCCCAGACATCACCGGACTATGTTGGGGAGAAGGGGTCTGGGGAGTGTCTGGTCCTGAGCCAGAACCATCCTCCCATTGAGTTCACCGGCCGTACCCCTGTCAAGTTTGCGGGCTGCTACTAGTTTAAGTCTACCATCCGCTGCTCACTCTAGTTCACCGGCTGTTCATATGGCAAGCCCAATGAACATTAATATGGCAAGCCCGCCAAGCGTTCATGATGCCCCAGTTTCAGTTCCAGCCCTAGTGCACTTCCCTTGTAAGCGTCCTCCAGCCCAAAACTCACTCCAGTTCCAGCTCCTCGAAAGCACTTTGCTGTACCTGCTCTTCCAGAGCACCCTCCAGTGTCAGCACCATGCAAGCACTATCCTGTTTCTCCGTTAAGCCCAGGGAGGGCTCCAGGCCCCGAGTTACTGCCCTTTAAATTTTCAATTGTCCCATGTAATTTTTTGGGGGGGTAGTAGGGCTTCAGCCATAGAGGCCGAGGTGGAGAATGGGGATTTGGCCTTGGAATCTGTCCGAGTCACCTCCTCCACCAGGGCCACCCGAGTCCTTGCATCCGCAATGGGGGAGGTCTCTGGAGGCCCACCATCTCGTGTCTGTCCTGAGGGACCTCCAGAGTGCCCAACCCCCCACCCATTGGATGTTAGGTGGCGTAAAGACATGCCTTAGATGGTAATTCTCCAGCATCTCCTTGCTCTTAGTCCCTCGCTCCTGTGTAGAGTGACATTTACAGTAAACAGTAATAGTTAACATTTCTCTTTTTTTCTATTAGCTTTAGTTTGCCTTCACAGCCAATACAAATATTCAAAGAAGTTGCCTAATAAATTATGAGCTCATTAAAACTATTTTAGACAAAGCACCACATGTGCTTGGATTTTGAGTACTAATTTTTTTATTGTTGTGCTTGTGTGTGTGGTTTATTTACAGTAAAAATAAAGTAAATATCTAATTTTCCATGTGCGGATCAGCTTCCCTCTCAGATTTCACTTTTTTTTTTCTTCTCTACAGGAAAGTAGACCATGATGTCTTGTGTTTCTTTTACCATTAAAATAAACAACGGATAACAACCACAAACCTCAAACCACTGTAGTCTCTCAGAAAAACCCTCTTGTCATCATCAATTTCTGCCAGAGACTGTTTCAGGTACCAGCCTGTATCCGAGCCTGTGTTTCACAGTCATGTGATAAATGTTAGATGTTATAAAGGTCTGTGAGTGAAGAAAAAGTGCTGCGCAGGATGGAGGTCTTCAGTAAACCATTTTTGACCCTCAGTGGCTGCGCTGCACTGTGTGTTTATAAAGGTTTCACCAAAGGGAGTTCGGAGCTTATTTATTTAGCATTCAGAAGTGAACAAAGTGTACTCGGAGCCACAGGACTAGAGGGCTAGTGCTTGTGTATCAGTTTGATGAGTGTGTGTTTATACATGCCTCACATGTGCTGGTGAGGAGTGCTGTGGCCCTTCATGGAGATTTCTGTCCAAGAGAGCAGCAGCTCCATAGCTTTCCAACATTAATGACTGGTCCCATTAACTACACTTAAGCATACTTTTAAAAAGAGCACTAATTATGGAAATAATACTTTAAAATAATATAATTTACTGAACTGAATGTTTTCAGACACTCAACTGCATGTTATTTACAATTAAATGAAAATGTATTATACTTCAAATTTGTTGAATGCAAATAGTTAATTCATAATTGACTCGCTTAATATGTATATGTAATTTCATAATTACTTCTATTGTCTATAAAATATTGTTAAAATTTACTAAATATACTTTATTGTCATTTCTGTCATCTTTTATTTAAACTGACAATATGTCCTTTAAATACATTTTTAATTGTATGTACTTATTTTTAATGATGAATTTGCAAATAAGTGCATTTAGTGGCCCTTTTATTTTATTAATTTTATATTTTTTGCAAGTAGTTTTTAAATAAACTTTTAAGATTTGAAGTTCAGTACAAGTGCACATTGAGTACACTTAAGCACACTTCTTTTTCACTTCACTTTATAAGTGCCTCACTATGACCCAGATAAAAAAAATAAAATAAAAAAAACGGGAACCAGTAGAAATGAATTTTGTGGTAGTCAACATGTTGTTGGTTGAGCTTCACTTGTAATGAACCTGGAATACTCCTTAACAGGTGTGATTTAAAACCTTGCAGTGATTTATCAAACACAAAGGTTACCCCACACAATGTGTTAACAACATAGTGATAAACAAGATTTGTAATATTAATATTATTGTTAAGGTTATCCCAACACTACAAACTACATGATATTGTCTTGTTTTACGATTTAGAAAGATATGAAAATGCTGGCGTTCATTCACAGTGTAATCCAGATGCCAGGCAACACATTATTGGAGGCGTGTGTGACAAATGTGTAAGTGAAAGCACAGGGTTAGGTTAGGTTAGGTTAGGTTAGGTTATGGTATGTTAGGCTAGGTTAAGTTAAGTTAGGTTAGCATTTGTTAGCATAGGTGTGATCGACAAAGGACAAAAAAGCAAATTTGTTTCACTATGACGTGCATGAAAACTAGCCATTTATTGGGCATTTCTTGTCCTCCCAGATGTTTTGTTTTTCCTTTAGCCTGGTTCACACGGCAGGATAATTAGGCCGATTTTAGCCCCGATTGACAATCTTAAGGATGCTCCGATTATCGTAAAATAATCTGATCAGATATTCCTGCCGTGTGTGGTGTGTTAAGACTGCTCTCCTCTGCTCGGAAGGACGTCGGGACCGCTCCGATCTCAAATCGGGGATATCCAACATGTTGGATTTATTTGGCCCGATTTCTTCTCGTGTGTGGTGTCCCCCGAGGACAAACGATCATGCAGCCTGTGGACTGTGGCGTGTAGCCAATCAGAAAGCGAGGTGACAAGGCGGCGAGGAAGTACCGGGAAACAAAATCAAAACAGCCGGCGGCATGGTACACCAGAAAGTCCGGTGGACGTTGGAGATGGAGGACTTTGTCTCCACTTCTTTGACCATCGCCTTTTCTTGTTTTTTTTTTCGGTTACAAACAAAGCACAAACTATGGCCATTGCATCCTCTTCATCCGCCATGATTGTTTACTCTGAAGTCACGTTTGATCTCGAGGGATTTTGCGAGATTTCCCGTCTGACCTGGGAATGCTCGGGAGTCAAATCGGTTCATGTGTGATGTGTTGATTTTGCCGTGTGGCTGCACATCACACACAGTACGATCAAAACTGTTAGACCCTTGATTTTTTATCGCCGTGTGTGGGGTCTCTCAGGTTTGGAAAATCGGCCGACAATTTTAAAATCGTCCCGTGTGAACCAGGCTTTATTTCTATGGTGTCCTTTACATCTATTAAAAATAACATCTTTATTTGCCTCTATATTTTTGAAAGGTATCTTTTCTTGTGTTTTTGTTCAGCCATTTTGTCAGTGCTTTATTGTAGACTTCTAGGATTGCTAATTCACAAAAGAAGACGATTATTAGGTTGAACGTTCAGAATACGATTCCAAAGGTTATATTTCAGCACGAATTTCACGAATGGACAGCGACTCTTAAGTAGCACGTAGAATGCGTTCATGTCAAGTAAAGTTTTTGGGAAAAGCGCGTGGAATTGCGGCAAGCGTTTATAACCTTGCACGTTGAGAAGGCTCTTCAGAGTACACCTAAACCAGTGGTTCTCAAAGTGTGCTACGAGTCCCTCTAGTGCAGCGGTCCCCAACCCTTTTAGCATCAAGGACCGGTTTAATATCACACAATATTTTCACGGACCGGGCTTTAAGGTGTGATGGATAAATACAACAAAATAAAATGATACTACTGGCATAAAAACTGTGGTATATTGTAAATATAATAATAAACATGAATCCACTGTGTATTCGTATGCAACTTTATTAGCAGCGTGCTCGTAACATCACGCCAACAACATAAAATGAATAATATATAATGAGCGAGTACATCATGAATCCATTTTCCAAACCATGTTTTTGTCTTATCCTGAATCACTACAGTACACCTATAATAAGTGTTTACATTCGGACTATTGTAGCCTGGGGGAGGTTGGCAACGCTGCAGAGTAGCACAGTTCCTGCATGACTCGCCATAGATGTAAACAGAGAGAAGTAGCTCCGGCTACAATGTTCTTCTGCCAGACCAGAGCACCAAAAGGTACCGCTGCAGCTTTAATGTAAGTTTTTTATGCAGGTGATGTTTCTGTACCTGTATAAACCACAACATTAAATCAGCTTTACCGGGAGTTATTGAGTATTGGCTTATCTTTATGCCCGAAGTTCCATGCATATGGTCAATTGGTTACCAGTAGGGCTGGGACAACGCGTCGACGTCCCAAAAAATACGTCGACGCAAAATATGAACGTTGATTCGTCAGACCCAAAACAAAAATGGCAGAGTAGAAGCAACTCGACTCGCTCCTCAGACTTTCAGATGTGCAAGATGACACGCACTCGTTCCTCTAAAGTATGGAAATTCTTTAATTTAAAAGGAAACAATTCTGTGATATGTCGTCTTTGCAAAATGGAGATGGCCTTCCATTCCAGCACCACGGCAATGCACCAGCACCTGAATAGGCGCCACCCGGGAGCAGCTGCAGATGACAGAGCACCGTAAGTTTTTCTTCAACTCCTCACTTTGCACTCGATGTTGGAGTAGGCTATAATACGTTGTCGAAACCTAAGGTTTTAGGCTACAGTGTATGTTTTCTGTGTAATTAATTACTAATTAACTGTGTGTGTGTGTGTGTGTGTGTGTGTGTGTGTGTGTGTGTGTGTGTGTGTGTGTGTGTGTGTTTGTGAGAGAGAGAGAAAGAAAGAGAGGCGCGGGCGCAAGCTAATAGTCGCAGAGTGTTTGATGATATTTGTGTGCGTGTGTGTTGCGCGATCGAACAGTGGAAACAAAAACATACTCCGTCATTTTGTTTATACAGGAGTCACAGGACATCATTCAAACTCCAAAGTGTTTAAGTTTTTCTGTTAATTCAAATTTTAAGGAAAACGAATATATTAATCTGAAATCTGTATGTTACACACATAGGATTTGATTAGCCAACTTGTTAATATTTAATAAATGGGCATAGCCTGTAGGCTGAGGTGGATATATAAAAAATCGTATATTGTGTTTCATTATTGTTGGTTTATTATTATATTTATTTTAATGTGTGTGTACTTTATGTTTTCAGGGATAAGAAGAATAGTGTGGAAAATTACTTTCACAAGAAAAATACAACACCCTGCACCCCCCAGGAGGCTGCCATACTTACTGAGAGCGTCTTATCAATGATTGTTAAAGACATGAGGCCGATTTCTGTGGTTGAGGGCAAGGGATTCAAAGAAACGCTGACCACCTTTAAATCAGGTTACACTCTGCCCTGTAGGCGTCATTTCACTACTATGATGGAGAACAAGTATGAAACTTCAGTGGAGAAACTTAAAAACAAACTTAAAATGGCCACATCCAAAATCTCCCTTAGCACTGATGCCTGGACAAATCTGGTCACAAGTCTGGAAGCCTACTTAGGGGTAACTTGTAATTTTATTGATGACAGTTGGGATCTTGTCTCCTTCAATTTGACAACACTTCCAGTTGAAGAACGCCACACAGCAGAAAACATTGCCTCCTGGCTGGAGAATTTGGCAGAAAAATTTGACATTTCGTTTGAGAATATCCTTGCTATAATATCCATGACAATGCACATAATATTGTGGCAGCTCTCAGAATCTTGGAAGAGAAATTTGGGGTAGTATCCCATCGGTGTGCTGGGCATACACTTCAACTGGTAGTCAACCATGCAATGGACAACCCTGTGATTAACAAGGCACTCTCAGCTATACAGTGCCTCGTAAAACACATAAAGAAAAGTGAGCCAGCTACCACTAAGCTGAAGCTAAAACAAAAACAGATGGGCACAGTTGAACATAAATTGATACAGGATGTAGCAGTCCATTGGAACAGTTCATACATTGCTCAGCCACAGTTTTCCTTAGTGGTCAATCTTATGTCACAACCCCCAAAACCCCCCCCCCCCCCCCGGCTGAAGGGACTCCTGAAATCCACTCGAAATTGTAATGGGCTCGTATCTGCATTGCTGTTTTCATCCTGGCCTGCAGGGGTCACTCTCAACGAGTACTGTCATGTTCCCTCCAGAACTGCAGAGGGCTCTTGCCCTATGAACTCTAGCCCTATGGTCTCTCCGCTCCTCCAGAGGGCGCCATCGCTCCGTACCATGTTCAGTGTTCTGCTAATCAGCGTTGATTCCTCACACCTGTGTTTGACCCTTTATAAGTCTGTTTGTTCCCTGCTATTGTGTTCAGTCTTGAGCCTATGCTTCCTGTGTATCCAGTTGCTAAGTTAAGTTTGATTGTGCTTGTATTTTTGGACCCTTGTGTCTTTTTTTGTTTAATGGTAGCTAAGTTTGCTACGTTTATTTTGTACTTTGTTTTCTCTAGTATAGATTATTGTTACTTTTTGAAGATTCAAGCCCCTTGGCCTTTTTTGCTATTTTGCTCTTCCGCTCTTGGGTTTAACAGTCTGGGAGTAGCTCAGTGAGTAAAGTCACACTCTTAGAGCACCAGAGACCCGGGTTCAATCCCTGCTTAAGGGCAGCCTCGTTACAGCATGTCAGACAGGTCCTGACCCAGCTGTTGAAGCACAAGTTTCTTTGTTAAGCTGGAGAAGAGCGAGTTCCATGTCCCAGCTGTCTTATTTCTCGGCTTCCATGTGTCCAAGGGCAGCCTCCAGATGGATCCAGGCAAGATCCGAGCAGTCTTGGACTGGCCCCAACCCACTTCAGTCAAGCAGGTACAGCGCTTTCTGGGGTTCTCTAATTTCTACAGGAGATTCATAAGAAATTTTAGTTCTGTTGCAGAACCTCTCTCCTCACTCACAAAGAAGTCTAACAGGCCATTCATGTGGACCAGCGATGCTGACCATGCTTTCAATACACTGAAACAACGATTCACATCTGCCCCCATTCTAACTCTCCCAGACCCAGAGCTGCCCTTTGTCCTGGAGGTGGATGCCTCAGATGTGGGGGTAGGAGCGGTCTTGTCACAGAAGTGTAAAAGTGATTATAAACTTCACCCATGTGCCTTTTTCTTCCACCGTCTTACTCCAACACAAAGAAATTATGACATTGGGAACAGGGAGCTGTTGGCCATTAAGATGGCATTGGAGGAGTGGAGGCACTGGCTTGAGGGTGCCAAACACCCATTCCTCATCTGGACGGACCATCAAAATATCACCTACATTCGAGATGCCAAGAGGTTAAACTCACGACAAGCCCGTTGGGCCCTTTTTTTTTTACCGGTTCTACTTCATTCTCTCTTATCGCCCAGGTTACAAGAATCTCAAACCAGATACACTCTCGAGGCAGTTTGAACCACCTGAGAGGGAGTTGTGCCCAGAACCCATCCTCCCCACATCCAGGGTGATAGCCCCTATCCAGTGGGATATTGAGACCGCCATCAGGAGAGCCCAACAGCAACAGCCTGGTCCAGGTAATGGCCCTGTAGGGCGTCTCTTTGTCCCAAATTGTATGCGCTCTGAGGTCCTGCAGTGGGCACATGCATCCCTCCCCTCTGGACACCCAGGAACCACTCGAACCTGCAAGCTGGTTCAGAGGAAGTTTTGGTGGCCCAAGTTACAGAGAGATGTTAGGGCCTTTGTCTCTGCCTGTCCAGTCTGTGCCCATTGCAAGGAGTAAAGAACTCACCCTCATGGTTTACTGCACCCACTGCCTATCCCGAGACGTCCATGGTCTCACATCTCACTGGATTTCGTCACAGGCTTGCCCCCGTCTCAGGGAAACACAGTAATTCTGGTGGTGGTAGATAGATTTTCTAAGACTTGTCACCTCTTACCCATGCCCAAACTCCCCACAGCTAACCAAACTGCAGAACTTCTGATGAAACATGTGTTCAGAATCCACGGCTTTCCCCAGGATATGGTTTCTGATCGGGGGCCACAGTTTACATCCCGGTTTTGGAAGGCGTTTGGCCGGCTCATTGGGTCTTCCATCAGCATGTCCTCTAGCTTCCACCCACAGTCCAATGGACAAACTGAGAGGGTAAATCAGGACATTGAGAAGACCCTAAGGTGCCTGGTTGCTGACAACCAATCCACTTGGAGCTCTCGTTTAATTTGGGCTGAATTCGCTCATAACACTCTGTACCATTCTTCTTTAGGCATGTCCCCCTTTGAGTGTCTCTATGGACCCCCCCCCCCCTTTGTTTCCTGGACAGGAGCCAGAGGTTGACACCCCAGCTGCCACACAGCTTGTGCGTCGTTGTCGACTTTCCTGGAAGAGGGCCCTTGTAGCCTTAGTGAGGGCGGCCCTACTCCAACGGAGGCAGGCTAACCGAAGGAGGAGAGCAGGACCCTCATTTCGTCCAGGACAAAGAGTGTGGCTCTCTACCCGAGATCTTCCCTTGCGAGTGGAATCCCGTAAGCTGGCTCCAAGATTCATTGGTCCCTTCAAGATCCTCAGAAAGATTAATCCGGTTTCCTTTCGTCTTCTCCTGCCCAGGTCCATGAAATTCCATCCTACTTTCCATGTTTCTCGATTAAAACCAGTTGTTTGTTCCACTTTGTCTCCAGCCAGTAAATCTGCCCCAGCTCCTCGCATGATTGATGGTCAGCCAGTATACACCGTCCGCAGGCTGCTGGATTACCGCCGGGTACGTGGAAGGGCTCAGTACTTGGTAGACTGGGAGGGTTATGGCCAAGAGGAGCGGACCTGGGTTCCAGCTCGGGATATCTTGGATAAGGCTCTCATCTCAGACTTTCACCAAGCCCAAGGAGTCAATCTAGGGAATGTCAAGAGCCGTTCCTAGGAGAGGGGATCCTGTAATGGGCTCGTATCTGCATTGCTGTTTTCATCCTGGCCTGCAGGGGTCATTCTCAATGAGTACTGTCATGTTCCCTCCAGAACTGCAGAGGGCTCTTGCCCTATGAACTCTAGCCCTATGGTCTCTCCGCTCCTCCAGAGGGCGCCATCGCCCCATACCATGTTCAGTGTTCTGCTAATCAGCGTTGATTCCTCACACCTGTGTTTGACCCTTTATAAGTCTGTTTGTTCCCTGCTATTGTGTTCAGTCTAGAGCCTATGCTTCCTGTGTATCCAGTTGCTAATTTAAGTTTGATTGTGCTTGTATTTTTGGACCCTTGTGTCTTTTTTTGTTTAATGGTAGCTAAGTTTGCTACGTTTATTTTGTACTTTGTTTTCTCTAGTAAAGGTTATTGTTACTTTTTGAAGATTCAAGCCCCTTGGCCTTTTTTGCTCTTTTTCTCTTCCGCTCTTGGGTTTAACAGTCTGGGAGTAGCTCAGTGAGTAAAGTCACACTCTTAGAGCACCAATCCCTGCTTAAGGCAGCCTCGTTACAGAAATAAATCATTTGATTCTGCTGCCATGACCTTTTTCAAGACCAAAGCAGAAGAGGAGATATTGTCAAGGTGGAAGGATGTGTTTGTATTTCAAGAGGATGGGAAAAATGTGTCTCTCATTGCTGCTGCACTTGATCCCCGTTTTCGGAAATTGAAGTTAATTCCAGTAGAAGATGCACTCAAACTACAAGTACAAATACAGACTGTTGCTCTTGATATCAGAAGGAAGCAGAGATTGTTACAGGCAGCTGTGGTGCAGGAAGCCTCACCAAGCTCCCCACCAAAGAAGAGGTCCTGCTCCTGCTCTTTGTTGGATACTTTGTTGGGCACAGATTCTGAGGGAGAAGACGGCAATGAAGAAAACATGGACCAGGAGGATGGTGATGGGGACAGTGAGAAAGTCAGGAAAGAGGTGCTTTTGTATTTTGGGGAAAACCCTATCCCAAGGGATAACAACCCCCTTACATGGTGGAAGGATAACGCCACAAGGTTCCCCACCCTGGATGCATTAGCCAAATCCTATTTGTCTATACCTGCCACATCAACGCCATCTGAAAGGCTTTTCTCAGTTGCTGGGAACATTGTTACTAAAAAAAAAGGGCAAGCCTGACTCCTGAGCATGTTGAAATGCTCGCATTCCTCCATTCCAATATATGACTGTATTTTGTCTTGAATGACACACACAGACACACACACACACAGTATTCTTAAGGTGAAAGGAAAGTGTCAGAGTGTAAGTTGTTATTTGCATGTGAAATTGTGAATGAAGATGCTTCCTTTTCAGTAAGCTAGGCCTATGTTCAACATAAATGTTGAGTTCTGAATGTTTATTTTCATTATTTATTTTTTGTTGGAAAAGCACTTTCTGTATTAGCTTAAAGCCCCCAAGTTTACAATAGTTACTGTATTCTTTCAATAGCTCTAAGAAAGGGTGGCTGCCTGGGTGACGTTTAATTTGTTTATTGAATATTAGACATCAAGTTGTTATTTTCATCTGAAAGAATTACAAGATGCACTTTTTTCAGTAACCTAGGCCTTTGTGTTTTCAAGGCTTCAAGGTTTTATTGAATGCTACCTCTGACTAAAAAAAAGCATTACTTTGCACTTGTATAATGTTTTATTTTGGAATTTTAAGAGCAATAAACATATATTGCAATGTTAAGGAATTCATGTTTTTTTAATTCAGATATGTAAATCAAAATGTATAAATTGCTATTAGTCAATTAATGGGGAGATAATCGATAATCGAATCGGACTGGGGAAAAAGAATCGTTAGATTAATCGATGTATCGAAAAAATAATCGCTAGATTAATCATTTAAAAGATAATCGTTTATCCCAGCCCTAGTTACCAGGCAATGTAACAGGTCCTCTCACTGACAAAGGCTCGCCATCTATTCTCTTGTCATGCGTGTCTTCTCCATGTACACACATATCACGATTCACGGGAGAACTGTATCATGTCAAACTTTTTAACTGGAACATAAAACCTGACCTGCACAAAAGAACATATTAATCCATCAATACAAATAAAGCGCTACACAAAACCGTAAAGCACAATTCAAAACGCTCAAAATGGTGGCAGAACAGGCATTTTGTACTCGCTACTTCAGTGTTTTATACAAATAAATTTTATTATAAACGGCATACATTAATATTTCAATAATATCAGTTGTTAAATTAGCTTTTGCTATGTAATGGCAGACTACTGTTCTAAACAGCAGATAAGTTACAGTAACGAGATCAACAACTCACCAACAGTTACTTCACCCAAAATGATTCGTTTGGGATGCAGCTCAGATAATTATCATTTCTTCCTTTTTAGCGTCTTTCAATAAACTTTTAACAAGTTAAACAACGTTAATCACTCGATTTCTCGGCTTCCTCACCTGACCATTACCATTCAAATTATGCACCCTACAGTGTCACGTGCACTACATTCAGATTTCTTAAAGGGGAAGCGTCACAACAATACCATTATAGATGTTTGTGTTTCTATGAATTCTTAGTCACGTGTAATACATTTTAACTTATTCGGATATTATATCATTTAAAATATTTGCCTTACTGTATTATGAATTTCATTTTTTTATATTTGTGTATATGTAGGCTGCATTTTTATGGGTTACAAGTACACACACACACACACACACACAATGCTACTCTAAAGAAGGAAAGTTACTCTTAAAAATTAATTAACAGAATCAAATAAGATCCTACAAGACAAAGTGAATTTCCATTTAAAATCACAATGTCCAATACAAATCAATAAAAGATCACATGAAAAAATTAAATTCCATTAAATTAAACACAATGTCCAATAAGATTCTAAACATCAAAAAAATCCTACAGGACAAAGTGAAATTCCATTAAAATTAATCAGAATGTCCAATAGAATTCTAAGAATCCATTAAGATCCAATAGGACAAAGTGAAATTCCATTAAAATCAATCAGAATGTCAAATAGGATTCTAAGAATCAAGTAAGATCCAACAGGACAAAGTGAAATTCCAATAGGATTTTTTGACAAGGGTAGGTTAGGTTATGGTATGTTAGGTTAGGTTAGGATAGCGTATGTTAGGTTAGGATTAGGTTTAGGTTAGGTTAGGTTAAGTTAGGTTAACGTATGTTAGGTTAGGGTTAGGTTTTGGTTAGGTTAGGGTTAGGTTAGGGTATGTTAGGTTAAGGTTAAGTTGGTTAAGGGTAGGGATAATGTTAATGTTAGGGTTAGGGTTAGGTGGTATCTGGGCAGTATCATGCGTGTGAGAGCTGCTCCTTTAGATCTTATCCTCTGCTGCAAAACATATGCAGCCAAACATATACACAGCAAGATTCATGCATGGCTTTATTGTTTTTAAGCTCTGGTTCCGTCCTGTTTGCTTGAGCATTTAGTCTATGCCTTGCTTCCATGTGCAGAGCTGTGACAATGAATGCCTGTATTTACTCCCAGATGTGTGGATGAAATGTTCGTGCAGGTTTGCCCTCTAGTGATGAATGGAAATAAAGCACTTTTTCTATCTGTGTTTTATTTACAGTTTCAATTACATCTTCAAAGGGGAAAAAAGTTCATGATAAAATAAGATTTATAAGAACACACAATAAAATTGTCTTAATTTTTCAATAACTTTTGTGAAAATGTCTAAATATAGGTGAAATAATGCTCCATCATCAATCAGCTTAACAGATATGTTTATTTATGTACAAATGTAATGACATTCTTATTCAGATCTGTATTTATTAAAATACTATATAAAATAATAAATTATCATACAAAAATGTATTATATTGTAATTGATTAAAAACTTATTGCTGACAAAGCGGTAAAACCTAGTGTTTTGAAGGTTAGTGGCTAAGATTGTTAAAGATTTAAAATGACAATTAATGTGTTTTGGGAGCTGCACTGTGATACTTAAATTGTCTTGCAATGTCATCAAATGTTTATTTTTTATTTATTTTTTATATGTCTGACAATATTTTTTATATACATTTCCTTTTCATCTTTGACCCAAACCCCCTTTGACTGTCTGGGGCCAGTTTTTGTTTGTTTGTTTTATGTCAGGAGAAATGGGAATAGAAAACTTAGAAATGTGTATTATTCATCAAAGAATCATGAAAGAAATTTCCACAAATGCATGATTATATTTCCACAAAAATATATATAAACAAATGCAAAACTGTTTTCAGCACTGATAATAAGAATAATACACAAAAATGTTTCATGAGTAGCAAGTCATCATATTGGAATGATTTCTGAAGATCATGTGACACTGAAGACTGGAGGAATGATGCTGAAAATTCAACTTTGACATCATATGAATAATTTGCATTTAAAAATATAGTCAAATAGGAAAGTAATTTATTTTTTTTTAACAGTGATGTAAATGTAAATAAAATTTGAATTTATTTCAGCCTAAAATGTATTGATTTAAATATATCAATTATTTTGGTTTTGTAATAGTACAAATAATCTCAACATTAAAAAAAAATCATAATTTTCTGAAATTCTGATATACCATCACAGCAATAAATTATATTTTACAATAGAAAACAGCTATTTTACATTGTAATAATATTTCAAAGTATTACTGTTTTTACTGTATTTTTACCAAATTTTTGATTTTATGGTGAGCATAAGAAAAGTAAAAAAAATTCTAAAACATAAACATATATATGCAAATTATATATGCATGTCCTCATATACATATGTATATTTTGTTCTTTTTTGTTATTATATTATATTATATTATATTATATTATATTATATTATATTATATTATATTATATTATATTATATTATATTATATTATATTTTTGGAAGATGCTTGGGTATTTTTTATGGATAAAAAACTAGCATATTTATTTATTTATTTAATTGGTTATTTTATTTAATTAATTATTTTTTATTGAAAAAAATTTTTTTAAATGGCCTGTTTTAGTTTTTTAAGTACACATCATGTGTGATCAGCTGAAAGCCACGGCATACAGATTGCAGACCATCTGCTCACTATTCTCTGAAAGTTAAGGGTTGCATTTGAAGACCATGCGTAAAACTGTGAAAACTGCATTTCATGTCCAACCATCACACCCTTATGAACACTGCATGAGAGCATAGACATAGAGTAGTGCATTTTGATCAATACCACTATTATTGCACAATAAACATTATTAATTTGCCTACAAGGAGGCTATTGAGACTGTGCCAGCACACATTTGGCATTATGCCTGTACATTGGCTCTACCTTATAAATAGAGTGGCAGTGTTTGGAAACAGGCTTGTCTTTCTGTTTCACAATATGCTGGATTTTACAGTAAACGTGATCATAGGCACTGGGTGAGCAGGATCGTGCTGCGACTGTCTCTAAATTTTTTTTTTTTTTTTACAAATACTGACTTTACTTGGGTCCTTTTGCCATAATTCATTTTGTACAAATGTTTCTTATTTGTGGTGTAAATATGGAAGAAGCGGTTGTTTGCAGGGACTAGAACGAAATTGCTTTGGATTGCTTTTGGAAAGGATGTTTTTCTTATAAGCCGTGCAGGTAATATTAATCATAATCCAGTTTAGTTTGCATAACAAATTTAGATCTTATTTATTGTTGGTGATGCCATAATAAGGTCTGTTGGTTACTGGGCTCTCTTTTAAATGAATTCCTTGTTTATTTCCAATTATATTAAAGCTTCAATATGTGGCATTTTTGATACAATTCAGAAAGCTCAGCCTGATGGATGGTTTCTTATGAAACACTTTCTAGTGTGTGGTTAAGAGGGGGCAGAAGTCTCATTATGAAGTGTCAAATATCACACGTTTAATGGAATATCATCACATTAGGTGGTTAAATGATGCAGGCAGATGAAGTGACTCATAAGCTGGGTGAGCATTTGGAAAATACAGTGTAACACTGACCTTTTTGTGGTTTCAGAAGTTTTTTTTTTCAGTTTTTATAAATAAAAAAAACGCTTCAGTCAAACATCACCTCGTGATGGGAAGGCTAATTTGTGTTATTGATCAGAAGGTGCTCCTAAAGAGAAAAGTGTAGAGCCTTTTATTTTTGTGTCTGCAGCTTTGAAGATTACATTCAGCCCATTGAATGCATATACTTGAATGTTGTTGTAGCTAAAGTGCCATGGTATGTGTGTGTGTTTTACAGAAAGTAGCGGACACACAGGCCAGTCCTGATGGCAGGCGCTTGGGGGTCAGCCTGCACTTGAATCTGGCTCTAGCAGCCCACTGGGCCCTCACTTCAGCTCTAAACATTTCACAGGTCAGTCAGCACAGATATTTACTGTATACACTCACACACTGGTCTGGAAGGCATGTCTGAGTCAGTATCTTTTATTATTAAATCAATAATATTATTCAGCAAGTATGCATTAAATTGATCAAAACTGACAGTAGAGACCTTTCAAAGACAATTTATCTTTTTTTTCACTATTTTATGTTTTGGCAAAATATGTGAGTTTATAGAAATCATATGTTTTTGTATGATCTGCCCCATTGATGGTTATGTTTAATGGTAGACATTCATTATAAAAATATGTTTACATGTCAACGATGTACTAAAAACCAGAAGTGTTTTTCCTTCATGCTTTTTTTTTTTTAGTTTTGCATACTGTACAGCCAATGATGTTGTCAAAGTGATTCCCATTCACAAGGATCCACAAAAATGACTAAAGTGCTGTATGATACATGCCAGGCCCAGTAGTTGGTGATATCATTTTATACAGAAACACTACACGCCTATAGACTGAACACAAAATACACTGTTGTCACCATTTTCACAATTTTGCATGTTTGTCGTTTACACAGAGATGATAACATTAACATAAAAAAAAACATAATTAGCTCAAAACAGTGTTGTGCAAAGAGCCCCTATAAATCATATGTTTTCGTATGATCCAAATCATACAAATTTGTACAAAATTGACTTTGTAAAATAGTTAGTTTTTCCCATGGAATTAGTTTAGACTTTTATTTTCTTAGAAACATCTGTTTTAAATAAATGTTGTCCAAGCTTAGGTGTTGATCATAAGACATTTATTGAGTAACAAATCAGTATATTAGAGTGATTTCTGAAAGATCATGTGACACTGAAGACTGGAGCAATGATGCTGAAAATACAGCTTTGCCATCATATGAATATATTACCCTCTAAAAACTGCTGGGTTGAAAACAACCCAATGTGGGTTATTTTGGCAACACAGCGCTGGGTCAAAAACAGACGAACCCAACGCTGGGTTATTTTAACCCCAATTTTTTTTTTTTTATGGTTTAAAATTGCTAAATTGCCAGGCTAAAAAGAACACAAATTGAGCTAGGCATTTTAAGATCACTTTTACACACAAATAATAACTATCAAAAGGTAAATATTTATTAAAAACAAGAGAAAACAGTCAAAAAGTAAAATGCATGTAAGGAATGCAGAAAAGTATGGCATTAATAGCTACAGAGTTCATAAAGCATTGGCCATTTGTTGAATATAACTTTTAAAATCAAAGTTGACTTTTTTGGTAAATGTATATATTGTGTAAAAATATACAAAAACACTATTATACAATAATTGTACAATTAGTTAAGTTCTTTACCAACTATTCTGGCATGACAGTACACAAATAAATCACAACATTAACATTGATATTATAACATTTAACAGACACGTGTGTGTGAAAGGATGTGAGCATGTGTATGAATGACAGTGTAAACTCTTCTACTAAAAAAAACACAGAACAAGCATTTAACATTGTTTTTACAAATTATACACTTACAGTTTGTTTCATAGTCCATGAATACAGATCATGCATCACTGTCAACTTTCATGATCTCTTTAGTGAAAGTGGCATGACATTCAGCCAAGTATGGTGACCCATACTCAGAATTCGTGCTCTGCATTTAATCCATCCAAAGTGCACACACACACACAGCAGTGAACACACACATACTGTGAACACAGACCCGGAGCAGTGGGCAGCCATTTATGCTCTGGCGCCCAGGGAGCAGTTTGGGGTTCAGTGCCTTGCTCAAGGGCACTTCAGTCATGGTATTGCCGGCCCGAGACTCAAACCCACAACCCTAGGGTTAGGAGTCAAACTCTCTAACCACTAGGCCACGACTTTCCCCTGCATAACTGATTTAGTCATGAAGAAGTCCCGTTAGCACAGCATGTGACATCTTCTACATCATCCAGGGCAGTGTTCTCCTTTAAAACCATTGGTGCATCAGTTTAGAGGAAAGAACGTTCTCCTCTTTGACCAGCATTCATCCAGTCACCACCTGCTCTTCATCAGTGGCCTAGAAAGAGAAACACATTTGAAAACAGAAAACATTTAATTAAACTCTATCCCTTTCGAGATAGAGGTGTATTAACATCCGTAGGGATAGGTAAATAATCTGTTTTGTAATTTCAACACGTTGTGTGGTTGTTTACCGCAGCGCTCCAGAAGGCTATAATGGCAGCACTAGTGTGAGGGAATGGAATATTGTTTGAATACATATATTGCTTTCAGAAAGCTTCTTTACTGAAACATTAAAACAGACATGACATTCACATTCCTCACAAATTTTCACGTATGTGGAGGGCTGCTCTTCAAAGGGTTCATTTTTGCTAATTTTTGGAACACAAATAAATATATTTAATATTCTCTTAATTTTCGTCCTCCATTGCTAGTCTGGGAGACCAGTATTTTCTTTTGAACATACGTTTGCTATCATATAATTTAAGATTTATTCATATATAAATACCGGAATGGATTACTTCTATTATAACTCTGCATTTATGAGGCTTGAAAATACGATTGTCTAGACTCTCAATGGATTAACAAAAAATTATGAGAAAATTAAAAATATATTAATTTGTCTTGTCAGAAAAAAGTCTTATAGGTTTGGAATGACATTGCGTGAACTATTCCTTTAAGATGGAAGACCAAGAATGATGACTCTCCAAATCAGACAACTCCAAAGTTGGTTTGAGTTCTGCAATGAAAAACACAGATATCATTGGTTTTCATGAAAAATGAGCACGTAATCACACTGTTGTTTCATCAAAATGTGGAGTAAACAGGCAGGAGACAACAGAAACATTTATTCTCTAAAAATAACTTACATAAATCTCAAAAGAATGATGCTCTCCAATGTCTCTGGCTTTCAACATCTACAAAACAAACATTATTTTACTCTTAGTAAAAAATAAAAAATAAATGATAACATGAAATTATGAAGTTCACTTGCCTTAAACTGTCTTTCCCTCTCTTCCAAAGAAGATCTCCTTCTCCTCACTCAAGCAGGCTTCTGTGTCCTTAACTCCAAAGTTAGTTTGAGTTCTGCAAAGTAAAAAAGATCAATGATTTCAATAAAATATGAACATATAACCACACTGTTGTTGCATCAAAATGTGAAGTAAACAGGTACGTAACAACAGAAATATTTATTTTCTAAAAAAATAACTCACATCAGTCTCAAAAGAATAAAGTTATCTTGTCTCTGGCTTTCAACATCTACAAAACAAACATTATTTTAGTCTTAGAAAAAAAAAAATATTTAGCCATTGGCTAAACATCTGATGCAGATGGGACACAAAAGTGGAAACACTTCAAGAATGTCGAAGTCGTCATCGGATTGGTTGAATTCTATAGGATTTCCACGAAACGTGTGTGTTGCGTTCTTTAACGTTCTGCCTTGAAACAAAGATACCATGGCACCAAACCCAAAGCCAGAGACAAGATAACTTTATTCTTTTGAGACTGATGTGAGTTATTTTTTTAGAAAATAAATATTTCTGTTGTTACGTACCTGTTTACTTCACATTTTGATGCAACAACAGTGTGGTTATATGTTCATATTTTATTGAAATCATTGATCTTTTTTACTTTGCAGAACTCAAACTAACTTTGGAGTTAGGCTTCTTCTTCTTCTTCTTGCTTTATGGCGGATCGCAGACATATACGTGAATTACCACCACCTATCTCTCAAATGGACCATTGACAATCTATCTACAATCTCAATTAGGAGTGTCAATGGTCCACTTGATCTGCCATAATGCAAGAAGAAGAAGACACCTCATGTGCCTGCTGCTGAGAATGTGCTCAGGAGAGTTCTAACAGTTTGGACATTGCATGAATCAGAGGTAAAAAAAAAAAAAAAAAAACATTATAAATACTGTTTATCTGTAAGCAGATAAACATCACATTTTCATTTTTGGGTGAACTATACCTTTAATTATCTTTATTTAATTTTTTTGTATTTTTTTCCCTTAAGATTTTTGGGTAAAATATGCCCTGGACAGGTTTTCGAAAGCTTTCATGAAACTCATACAGATGTCAGATTATTCATGCATATCTCAGTAATATCTTCCATATGAGCAGTTCTCTATTCCTGCTGTGATTTTAAACAGCCAGGCCACCTTACTGACAGAAAGCAAACTGTTTCTAAAAATTTTAAAGATGCACATTTCCATGTTGTTGATTGTCTTAAATGTCTCTTTGCTAGCAGGACGAGTGCCCATGAGGTCGTTGACGCTGGTCCTCCTCATCCTGATCAGCGTCCAGGCTGCACTCATCATGGGAGGCCACACCCAGGCGCAGGGGCCAGCCAATCAGCATAGAGCAGTGCATCACTCACCCAGGACTCACGGCCAATTCAAGCAGGACTCACACCATGATGACCCAATCCCCAACGTGGACCCCAAACTCTTCAACAAGCGCCGTTACCGTTCACCTCGCGTGCTATTCAGCGACGTGGTACCTACGGAAAATGATACGGGGAGCCCCAGGCGCCCACGTGTCCGGCGGAAGGCCAACGATTTCTTGCATCGTGGTGAGTACTCAGTGTGTGACAGCGAAGAGCACTGGGTTGGCAACCTGACCCAAGCCACAGACTTAGCGGGCAATGAAGTCACGGTGCTGCCGCATGTTCGCATCAACAACGTTGTAAAGAAGCAGCTGTTCTACGAGACCACGTGCCGCGTGTCGAAGCCAGTCGGTGCCCCCAAGACAGGTCAAGGAGCCAGTGGCATTAAAGCGGGAACCTCTAGCTGTCGTGGGATCGACAACAAGCACTGGAACTCTTATTGCACCAACACGCACACCTACGTGCGGGCGCTAACGACCTACAAAAACCAGATCGCCTGGAGGTTCATCCGAATCAACGCTGCCTGTGTGTGCGTCCTTAGCCGCAACTCATGGAGGCATTGACTGACTTATTGACTGGTTTCTTAGCCAATCCACTGCAGCCTCCTGTCGTAAGCCCCTCCCACCCATCAATAATAATAACCGTACTGCCAAAGTCGGTAATCTGAGACTCCGCCCCTTTTCTGATCTCTTTATGACATTGCAACCCAGTCCCCTCCTACCCTACCTCACTCTGTAAATTATTGGTCGTTTAAGTTATGAGGACTGCATGACATATTTATATAGTTTATACAGTCAGAATATAAATTTATATATATATAAATATATATGTGTGTGTGTGTGTTTGTGTGTGTGTGAGAGTGTATATACAGTATACATAAAGCAAGCTTTTGTTGTGTTGTTGATCCTCTTATTTATTAAACCCCTCACTTCAGTATGTCAATGCAAGACTGCATCTGTTGTAATTTCATTCAGTATTCTCATTAAAACGTACTTTTCACAAAAGCAGTTAATTTAGTGCAAATACCAACCCAATATCATGGGAAATGTCACTATTTTATGTTTTTATTTTGTATTCATTCATACAACAAAAGCAAGCATGAAGGTCCAACTATAAACCTAACCATCAGTGGGGAGTAAACAGATCATACAAAGATGAAGAAATTAGATTGTGTTGGGAACAAATTACCAGTTACGAACAAACATAAGACTGTGTTGGAACTGCATACAGAGCTGCATTTAAACTTCATTTAGTGGATGATTTCTCAGTCACTTTCTCTCCCACTTTAAAAAGTTACCAATATGTAAACTTTAGTTACATATAAATACTTTAAAGTAACAAAATGTACATTTGAGGTACTTATATCTGAGGTATAAGTAGCATTTAGGGGTTAATAAATGTACAAAGATGTACCTTATAGCTTTCGTACCTTAAGGTATTGCTCCAGAGACAAAGTCCGCTATTTATTTTTAGTTTTCATAAACTTTATACCTTTTTAAGATCAAAATTTGAAAATCACCCCCTGATGGAGTGTTTTACAAGTAGGACACATTTTTTAAGATGTGGTAAGAGTTGATGCTTTTATCGATGCAAATTAGAACTATTGCTAGCTCAAGCTACAGGAACACTGTCAGAATGTACTTCACTTTGTAGCTGCACCTGAGGTGTACATTATTTTCTAATAATACAATGGCCCCGTTGTCAATTATTCTGCTTATACTATGGTTACCACACCTCACATACAACAGTTCACGTTAACCATATTTCAAAGACATGAAATTGCATATAAAGATGTATTTAAGTCCTATTTAATAGGGTCCAAGAAACACACACACACACACACACACACACACAAAAATGCACACAAACGCACACACACGCACACACAAACACACACACACTCAAGTTCAACTAAAAGTGTACATTTTCACAAGGGTCTAGTTTGAACCAGTAATTCAATTACAGAAATTATTGCCCCTACCAAAGCTAATTGGTTGCATTGCACTGATAGCAGAATCCAAGTCACACAGAACTGTTTGTGCTAGCCAAGAAACAATTGAGATGAATAAGAATGCTAGAATGCCTTCTACTTTAAACCCCAGTTAAGTTTAAACAGGTGTGCTAAAATATTCATATTCATATTCAATATCTGCACCATGTGAATTGTGAACACAGGTTAGAGCACATGTTAATCTGTGAACATGTTAATCACGTTAATCCTATTTCTGTAAAATGTTTGTGAAAATTATTATTATTATTATTATTAAGTTTATTTAGATAGGGACAGATACAAATATCATAGATAAACTTTGCCAGTAATCTGATGCATGTATCATAATGTTTTTAGCTAAAGCTAATTTACAACACTTGTCCCTAGTAGGGCTTTTTGGTAAAAAAAAAAAAAAAAAAATACAGTTTAACATCAGCATTAATAAAAGAACGGGAAAGAAAAAGGATACAAATGTAATACAATGGAAAATAATAAAAAAGGACTAAAAGTATACAGAAAGGGCAAAGTCAAAAGACTAAATATGAGAACAACATTGGTCCTGAATTAACCACAATTCGATTTTTTTTTTTTTTTGAAGGTGGCTAATGTCAGGATGCATTTAAGATGATCTGGCAGAGTCTGGCAGAGTTAAATGTAATGTAAATCTCCCAAGAAATACTGCACAGATACCAAATATTTTGACAATCAGTATATACTTAATACACTTCTGCTAATGCAAGGATTTTGTGTTTGTATTTTTTTCCACACCAAGCCACGCCCCTCCACAAGACCCTCCCCATAACAAAGCCCCCCAACCCCCACCCCCCCAAAATCTCACTCTAAACTGAACTCAAAAGTTGGCAGCCCTGTTTAATGTTTCATTTGGGAAACTATTACAAATGCCATGTAAGCATATCAGCTTTTGGCAAAGTCCTTTTTTAAAGCTGACCTAGCAAGACAAACACACATCTCATCTATTGCAGCATTTGATCCAATGTAAATGAAAGAGAGTTTGCATTATAATGCACAGCAACAACTTTTTTTCTTGTTCAGTGTCGACAGATGTGCATCATAAGTTCATCCACTGACGTACAGTTGGCAATCAACAAAAAGCATCTCCCTGTCTGTTTCCCGCTCAGTGATGAATATATCGTTTGGAACCGGTTACTAAGGGACTAGTTGTAATCCCTTGTGTTCTTTCCTTTCCAGTCCATGTTGGATCATAAAAAAGATCTCAAATAAATGAAACAAAACTTGCACTCATATTGCAATCAGCTGTGTGAGGTGACCTGGAACATCTAGCAGACATTTCAGACTAGAATCTCGCTCTGGGTTCTCGGATCGCCTCCAGAAGATAAACAATGAGAGAGACAGATCGGCATTAGTAAGTGCAACCAAATGAAGGAGACCATGTGTAAAGCAAAGCAGCTGTGTTGCCAGTGGTGAGGTGCACGCTGCACGGCATCTGGGATCTTGTACTGGCATCATGAATTAATGAAATTCCTGGCAGCGGCTCCTGAGAAAGTGTCCTGACTGAACCTCTGTCCGTGCAAGAATGCGTTTATGTATTGTGGTTAAAGAGTTCAGACAAAGACAGAAGACCATGGGAGAGAATATGTGTGTGGGGGGCAGGTGACCAAATGTCCCCTAATGGTTAAAAAAAATGAAATCACCTGCATTGTGGGAACGTCCAATAGTGAGCTTGATTAAATGACTCAGATATAATCTTGAAATACCAAAAGTTTTATACAGTACATAGCATAATATTTTTCAATAATTTTCCAGATTGCTGTTGCATTCTTATGTCACTGACATCTAACTGTAAGTTATGTTAAGTGAAGCAATAGCGATGCTTTATTAACACAATCAATTGATTCAACATTGTTAGTTAAGTAAAGCATTGTTTTTACATTTGTTACAGTTATCTATTTGTTACATTTATATTATTTACATCAAGCTTTTGAAGGGTATAGTGTTGTATATTGTTATTGAAACTTCATAATGTTTCACTTGATTATACATTTAGTCAGGAATTATAGTTTGGAAAAAGTCTAACTAGTAAAACGTTTACACGTTATGTGAAAACTAGTACAAGTATATAAATAAATAAAAAGAGACTTACTCATGTTTATGATCTCTGCTGAATAAAGTGCTTCATTCTTTTTTTCTGAGGAAATCCATTTCTCAAATCCTCAACCACATCACATCTTTTTGGGGTGAATTATGTGTTATTCCTCTCATCGCGAAGCAAACAGTAAAATAAAAAAAACTTGAACAGTCTTGCTGCTTTTTCTTCTGTTATGGGCGTATTCAAGCCGCGCGCTTCAGTTTGAATCTGAATAGATCGTTCAGCGCGGGGGCGTGGTCACATTAGATATAATGAAGGGAGACGTGAAAAACGGACATCGCGTTGTTTTCATATGGATTACTTTATCACAGAATATCTGTTTTCGGCGGCACTTGTTTAGTTTAAAAATAGACATGTCAAGCTTTGTATAGATATCTCTCTCATGTATTTTCGTTGAGTATTCACGGAGTTACAGTTCATTTTAATGACGTGTTTGTAAATGAAGATCGGCGCAGACAAAGGCTGCAGACAGCACACCTTGTTTGTTATCTTTATTTTATAAGTGCACAAAGTTTTGTTGTTATTATGTCTGTATCCAAAAAAAAGTAGACCTTTTACAGATTCGATTGATGTATTGCTCTTATCTGTACGATTAAAACTGAAAGTGTAATTTAAGTTCTTTTCGGGGTTATCAGGAGAAAATGACTCAAAACGCGTATCCGCGTTAATCGACTTGAGAGGGTTAATGAACTGATGTTATTCAATGTTAAATGTTATTTATTCATTATTCAATGCTTTTTAATTATATAGTCCAAATGTTTGGGGTTGGCATGATATATATATATATATATTACATTTGCTCACCAATGCTGCATTTATTTGTTAAACATACAGTAAAGCACATTAATATTGTGATTTTTTTTCTTTCTATATTTTAAACTATGTAATTTATTTCTGTGATGTAAAGCTGAATTTTCAGCATCATTACTCCAGTCGTCAATGTCTCATGATCCTCCAGAAATCTGATATGCTGTTTATTTATTTATTGTCAGACTTCTTTGATCATTCAATTTCAATTTGATCAATTTAATGTGTTCTTACTGAATAAATGTATTTCTTAAAATACTTCATCGGCTGGAACGTCACATATGACAGTTAGCGGAAGCTAGAGATAACAGTTTATAAAGTTTTAAATGCATCACTTCACTTCAAAAGGCTTTTATTATCACCCCACCTTATTAACTGAAAGAACCTTATTGTAAAGTGTTACCAATAAGTTTTATCAATTCATAAAATGTGTTTTTCCAAGAATAAGTATTTGCATGTGAAACAGAAAGCTTCTGAATTTAAGGGCATGCTGGCACAAAGTCCTCTTGCACACAAGTATTGTATATGTAAGTACAATCAAAGTACCTTTCCAGCTTCTTATGTAGTAATTATGGTGTCAATGTCACTATAACTGGATTACAGCCATTAAAAGAAAATTGACTGAAGTGCAGCTCAGATCTAATTGATAAGGTACCGTGCGAGTTCAAAATAAGCGAAAGGTGCAGAAACATAGTGGGTGGCTGAACTGGAAAGACTGTTGCAGCTCCAGAGGCCGCTGAGAGAGGCCCTGTGTCAGAGATTCAGTGTCACGCACAACAATAGCTGGTATTAGATAACATAAAGACTGTCGAAAACACATGTGCCAGTCTCATTTTCTTTTCCTGTGAATATTGTGAAACTAGAATTATGTCATGCCAAGACTTGTCTTTGATATGAGAATATCTGGCAGACATTCCTTTTGATGCCTCAAGCGTGGGTAACTTTAACTAGATTGTTACAGTCGTGTACAGGTTTGGGTAAACAATTGGTTACATAATAATATGTGACTATATCCTATAGCTTTCCATCATCAGAAGTGCCATTGTCTTGAATGTCAGCAGAAACAGTTTAACCGTAAAATGTTTAACAGTGCTTATCATAAGGAAAGCAAACTGATTTCGCTGCTCAGTGTTCGTTGATCAGAGTTTGGTCTATGATTGCATGTTAATAGTGTAAGAACACCATCTTGTGGTCAAACATATGAAGTCTCTAAATGTAAAACGGCATATCAATCTCACAGCATTACATTACTTCCAACCATAAAATATTTATATATATATATATATATATATATATATATATATATATATATATATATATATATATATATATATATATATATATATATATATAATAGATAGATAGATAGATATCTATATCTATATATATAGATATAAATTATATATATATATATATATATATATATATATATATATATATATATAATTTAACAAAACAGACAAAAAAAGCCTTTTTGCTCATCATTTTCAGATCTATTAAGCGTATTTTTATATAATTAAAACCATAAAATATTTAATTATTTATTAAATGTTAACTATTACAATTTTAATTTAGTTATTTTATAGTAATAACACTTAAAAATAGATCAGAAAACCATATTGGCCGCTCGTGAAAAACAACATATTCCTGATACAACAAATTATTCTCTCTTTGTACCAATTTCTCTAATATGCCAGCTAATAAAATGTAATTCAGTTGTATTTTGGGCATAAATACTGTCCATTTAACTTTACTATTTTCAGAGTACTTAACTATAGCCCATCTCAACAGTCACTGGGGCGTTTTTGTTCATCTTTGTTAATAAAAGAAGCTATCGACCCATAATGATAAATTAACACGAGAACCTGTTTTCAGACACTTCATCTTCTTTACAGATGATTTACATTAATATAATTATATAATAGTAGGGATTATATTCTTCCAGTCTAACTTTCATGTGTAAATATTTTCAGTATTTGTGGATGAACTCTCCTTGTAAAGGAGAGAAGTGTTTGTTAAAAACGGTCCAGTCAGAATTTTCTTGTATTTGTTGATCTGATCCTCAAAACAAAGGTCTTCACTTTCAAGCTGGTTGGCCCCCAAATGAGAGTTCACTGGTAATACAGGACAGATAATGTTACTGATTTGTTACTGAAATTAGGTTTAGCTTCCATTACCAAAATGTTAGGAATTAAAATTTACTGCTGTGATCGTTTTGGTTTAAAACTAATGCTGAAGGAAGCAGTAGCAGACAGTCATTGGACCCCTGAGGGCCACCCAGGAGAAATGTTGTCTTCAAAAAGGATGGCACAAAATAACACACGCACACACACAGCAGGACATCATTATGTGATTATCTTATTTCCAGTCTCTAGAGGTTAATAGCACATCTGCTCACATCGTTCTGTTGTCCCACAAGAGACAAGTGCCTCTTTAGAGAAACTTGCAAACGTTCTTTTTCAGAGGGAAAGGGAGCATAGAAAATATATAATAGTATTCTGGATTCAAATTCACTTTATCTTGCACAAAGTAGCACATAGAGATTATGTAATCATTCAACGAATTGGTCAAAATGTCTTGACCTCTATTTACACCCGGTGTATTCTAGACTCTTCTGTTACAGAAATAAAGGCGTGACTCTCAAAGGACGGAGCTCAACTCTTGCCCTCCGTCTTCCCCCCTCTCTCTCTCTCTCTCTCTCTCTCACTGCGGTTGCCAGGATATGGATATGGCTTTTCTGTTGCCAGGATACAGCCCCATCATCCTCTGGGATAAGTGCTCTCAAAGGAAGTAAACAGACTTCTGTGGGACCTATAGAACGACTGGGATGGTTTAACTGTGGGTCCTTGAGTGCTCAAAGTTTTTGGGAGATATCTTGTGTTTTTAAAATGTAGCCTACTGAATGTTTATATTCTTTAGCCAGATGTCACACTGACCTTCGGATTCTTGGGGACTAAGATGAATTTGAGAATTAATATTCATCCTCTAAACGAACTTACATATTAATAAAGCAGTCAATGAGTTCTGGTCCTTTGTTTAGCAGGACTGTGAACATTTTGGCGAAATTTCGGGGACAGAAATGGCACCATTGTCTTTTTTAATGGAATACTGTAGTGTTTATTATATTCAAATTGATTTTTAAAAAATTCAAGTGCCCTAGTAATCTTTAATCAAAAATGTTAATCTCCCCTCCCCCTCAAAACGACTAATCTTCTCTTGCAGTCACAAGCTATGGCACAAGGGTAGAGCTAGTCACGTGAGGGTAAACGCTGGGGTAAACAACGGGGAAAAAGTGTAGCTGATGCTTTACTTTATAGAAATCATTAGATTTAGCAGTGATAATGCAAGCCATGATGGGAGTAGTACACTACCCTTAAAAATTAAAGGATATTCGGATATTACCACAACTTTACTATTCGGACATTGCAAAACAATTTTTATGAATATGATTCACCTGATGGAGGACGCGCTCAGTCATTCATGCAGTCTCTCTCTTGCACGCGTATGCGCTGTTATGTTTTGTGCTATTGATCGTCCTTGTCGTCATCCTCAATAATTTTTATTTATTTATTTATTTTATGTTAGAGTGTCGCCGGTGAATCCAGTGGAGAGAAAACTGCAAACTGCCATTCAGATCTGCTTTCATTTTGTTAGCAACGCCCCAGCTTCCAACGATCCAATCAATTCCCAAAGGATGAAATCCCGTCCTCTCATTTCAAATGCTGTTTCACCCGGATAGATGTCACAGGAAAGAAAAAAGACAATCACTACATCCGTTTCATGCCTACTTGAAGTGTCAGGGTGCGGGCTAGACAGAGGACTCAGATGCAGAGTAGGGAAAAGGAGAATCTTTATTCTCACCACAAAACACAAAATAACATAAACAATAATTAAATGCGCTGGTGCACACAGAGATCTCCGAGCTGGCCGGCACACTGCGGACCACTAGTGCTGCTGGATCTCTACGGATCCTTAGACAGGAAAACAGAAGGTGAGAATGAAGCTTGGACACCACACAAAACACGGGCAAAGACAAATCAATCTACTCATGACGACAGACAGAAAGGCAGAGACATATAAGGGAGTGGGGGAACAAGCGGCAGGTAGGGAAGAATCAGCTCGTGATCTGCGCACCCCTGCCATGATGAGCGATGATTGCCCAGACCACAAGCTACCGAACAGACAGGACAACACAGACCGCAGGGGAAGCTGAAAAGGCACCTTGCACCGTGACATTAAGAAATCTGGTTTTGTCTGGGATTTTGGCATCATGGATTCTATTAAATACCAACAGATAAAAAATCAGTAAGTGACAGACTCTGTTAAAAATCTTATAATGGGCCATGTTTGGATCTTCCAACCGTACAATAACCCAAACACAAACCTCAAAAACAACACAGAAATGGGTCACTGAGTTCAAAACCAAGCTTCTGCTATAGCCATTCTAGTCCTATGACCTGAACCCTACGGAAAATGAGAGGAGTGGACTGAAGAGGAGAAGCACCAACATGGAGCTAGGAATCTAAAGGGTCTGGAGTGATTCTGAATGCAGAAATGGTCTCTGATCTCTTGTCAGGTGTTCTCTAACCTCATCAGGCATTAGAGGAGAAAATTTAGACCTGTTAAACTGGCAAATGGAGGTTTCAAAACATATTGAATAAAAGGGTGCCAATAATTGTGGCCAATGTGTATTAGAGAAAAAAATTTATTTCATAATGATATTTCCCCCAATGAATAGGATCCAATGAAAGGATACATTTGTGTAATTTTTTTAATAAAAGATCAAAAATGCAGATGAATTTTCACAGCCTTATTTGATCATATTTACCAAGGGTACCAATATTTTTGGACACTAACGAGTATCTTAAGGAGGAGCATGAAATGAAGATACTACTAAGTACATCTGGAGATAAAGATGAAGGATAGAGAGATGCAGCAGGCTCAAATGTCACATCAGTACATGAATCTGTGAAATAAATATTGTTTTATTAAGAAAAGATGGATGTTGTGGTGGTTTCAGTAACATACCAGACAAAAAAGTTGTACACTTTTAAAACATATTTGGTTTTTATCATTACATGTATCAGATTTGAGCAGAAGGTTGAAAGGTAAATAATGTAAAAATATCTATTTAAAGTGGCACAATGCAAAAGAACCCCTTTATACAAGTCCTTCTCTGTGGTTTGTTGTAAATGGTGTCACATCTGGATTGTCATCCTCTTCTATTCGGGGATTTGGGCATCCCTGCTTTATTAGGTAGTTGTGAAGAACAGCTGTTGCAATGATGACAGTGTAGCATCTACTTGTTTTGAATCTGAGTGTTTTTTCTAAGGCACTGAAAGCGACTCTTCCAAACATGTGCTCGACTAAACCCCTTGTACACATATGAGCCTGGTTGTAGTGCAGTTGTTCAGCTGTTGTTGGGTGCAAGTATGACGTAAACAAGAAATCCTTCTGAGCATACCCACTATCACCAAGCAATATACCATTATGATCTCTTCTTTCAAATTGATTATACAGAGATGAGCTGAGGAAAATTTGGGAATCATGAGTTGCACCTTTCCAGCATGCAAAAATGTTTGAAAACTCTAACTGGGGAGTGCATACACCTTGGACATTTATGGAAAACCAGTTCTTTTGGTTTCTGTATTCCTCAGCATCTGGAGTAGAGGGACGCTTAATGGGAATATGGGTTCCATCTATGCAACCTATGACTCCTGGGAAATGTCCATATTCATAGAATAGTACCTTGTAGTTAGCCTGGGTTGTAGCATCAGGGAAGTTTTTGTAATGTTCTTTTAATTCACAAATGGGCCTGCACACTCTGTGAATGACTTTACTTACTGTTGGTTCACTGACACCACATAAATCCCCAGTTTCTAGATGAAAGGTGCAACATGCCAAGAACCTTAAATGCTGTGTTTCCACCGAAATTACCCGGAACAATTGTACAAGAAACTTTTTTCCCCAGGAACTATTTCTCCCCCAGACCTGTTGCTTTCTGTGTTTCCACCGCGGTATAAAGTACCGTGAAGAATAGGCAAAAAGTCTCTTGACATAGGTCTGTGTGCGTTTATCAATACAAAGTACACACAAATTTAATAAAGACCAAAGATTACCTGTTAGATTTACCCAAAACAAATTATATTTTATGTTTAACCACTAAAGAGACATCAGAGCCAGCGGCACATATCAGAAGGACATCGCGTGACTGATCGCGTGGAGCTGACGTCTCCGAAATCAGAGAAACACATTTTTAAATAGGTGCTGTCTTTATAAATAAACCACAGATTTGAGATTTAAACAACTACATTCTCGCCTGAAATACTTTTAAAATTACATTTCATTACACATTAACAGTAATATTTTGAAAATGATCAGAATAAATGGTGGTTGAAATCACGATGCTGCGTGAACTCAACCAATCAGGATGTTTAGCGCCCAAGTCCTGCCCCCGAAAGTTCCAGAACTTTAAAAAAGTACTACCTCGCCAGAAGGGACTTTCTGAGGGGCATTTTTTTTACCCTGAACTTTATTTAGTTCCTGCGGTGGAAACACACCGAGTACCAGCCCAAAGTCCCTAGTTTCTGGGTAAAGTTTCTGCAGTGGAAACGCGGCTATAGTTATGAGCACCTGGAGACAAACTGGAATAGGCTGTCCTCTTTGGGTCACAGATGAAAGCCTTGGTTCTAAGAGTGAAATTATCTCCACTGCATTTACTTCATGCATACGGAAACGATCTTGAAAACTTATTTCATCAAAATGTTGCAATGGGTCACTTCTGTCTGCAAGAATTTGCCTGGCTGGTGGAAAGTACTGATCATCATTGATATAGTCCAAGTAATCCATGTGCCCTGTAAATTAAATTAATCTGAAGTTAAACCTGCCTCCTGGAAGGTTTAATTTAATTTAAGCCTCAGTAGTCTTTCTCCAGGAAATTTGCCTATTAAATTCTTGACTAGACCAAGTCTTAGACGTTTTAAAACCATGACAGAGAAAACACATTTCTGTTAATCTGATTTAAATGGCCATTTTAGTCTAGGACTAGGCTTAATCTCGGTCTGGGAAACCGCCCCTATAAGAAAAAATAAGCATTTTAAACTAAATGTTGGCAAATTCAAACTGTTTGTGTTCATGGGGCATGAAGATTACCCAATGGGTAAAGTTTTACAGAGCTTCATTTACACATTTAGATTTTTAATACTTTGCTCTTTAAAATAAACTAAATGAAATCTTTGATGTAGTAATGTAAACCATTATATCACATATTTAAGTCTATATAATCTGTAATATAATCAGGCTTTTGGAATGCTTTTAAATTACTTCTGTACCATGGTTCATGAATTCACTGTCTCACCTTCTCTGTGTGTGTGTGGTTGTGTTGGAGGCGCGGTTACTGATTACCTATCACTCTGATCACTGCCACCTGCTGCACTCATCACCGGGGCAATTTAAACCTGTGTTTCACCCAGCCTTGTTGTCAGATTGATGCATTGTGTCTGGGGGTTCCGGCTGTCCACGTGTGTCCTGGTCTTGGCTCTTCATTCCAGATTCCTGGAACAGGTGCCCACCCCACCGCCTGTTCCCCTCAACCCTACCGACGTCACCAACCAGCTCGAGCCCAGGATACCAACACCTGAGAGAAATGTGGGTGAGCCTGAGCTGTGTCGAGCTTTCCTGACTAGATGGTTTTAAACCTGCTGTCGGGGCATGCGACTCTTTGGGGGATGGCGGTGTGGGAGAATAACGATCCTTGCTGTTCCTTGTTCCAGGCACTCCAGGAGGAGATGAGACAGGTGTTTGACCGCGCGGGACTCTCTGATCTCCACCAAAGCATGCATTCTGTTTCTGACTACATGATACAATTTTGCACCCTGGCTGCCGAGTGCCACTGGAACGAGGAGGCTCGTTGGGACAGATTCCTGCATGGGCTGGCTGACCATGTCCAATGTGAAATTTATACATTGGATCTTCCCAAGAACTTAAACGGACTGATGGAGCTAGCTTTAAGGGTCGACTCGAGGTTGGAACAGCACTCTCAGGTGGAACAGCGCTCCCGGGCCAGAAGACAACTCGAGCCATTGGGCTTCCTCGCTGAAGACATGGTCAGCCCACCCAGCGATCCCGAGCCCATGCAGGTGGGTAGAGCTCGGCTTTCCCGAGAGGAGAGAGAGCGTCGACGAACCGAGGGACTGTGTCTTTACTGCGGCGCGGTGGGGCATTTCCTCAATCGCTGTCCACTAAAAGATCAAGCCCGGCAGTAGGGAGGAGGCTACTGTCGGGTGGAGCAGCATTGGGGAAATCCTCGTCCGCGACTCTCCTTCCGGGAAGATTGCAATGGGCAACAGGCTCTTACGATTGCCAGGCCCTGGTGGATTCCGAAGCTGAGGGTAATTTCATGTATTTTTCTTTGGTCAGTCACCTCCGCATCCCCATTACTTCACTCCACAAACCCATTGCAGTTCACGCTCTCAATGGTCAGACATTACCCATCATCACGCACACCTAGGATTCCATCACATTGACGGTAGCAGGTAACCACACTGAGACACTGGAATTTTTTATCACTGACACTCCACTCAGCCCCATCATTCTCGGGCACCCCTGGTTGATCAAAAACAACCCCAGGGTTGACTGGGGTCAAGGCTCCGTTTCCACCTGGAGTAATCAGTGCCATGGCTCTTGTCTTGTGTCTGCTCATTCGTCTGTGTCTAGTTCTGGGTTTCAGGAGGAGACGATGGATTTGTCTAACGTGCCCAAGGAATACCTCGACCTGAAGAAAGTGTTCAGTAAGTCCCGGGCTGCTTCTTTTCCTCCCTATGACTTTGCTATAGATCTAATGCCAGGTACGACTCCACCTAAAGGCAAGTTATATTCACTTTCTACTCCTGAAAGGGAGGCCATGGAGAAATATATTTCTGATTCACCAGCTTCCGAGTTCATCCGCCCTTCCTCTTCTCCAGCGGGGGTGGGGTTCTTTTTTGTGGGTAAGAAGGATGGATCTCTGCGACCTTGCATTGATTACAGAGGGCTGAACAACATCACGGTGAAGAATACCAATCCTTTGCCACTGATGTCTTCAGCCTTCGAGAGGCTGCAGGGAGCATCAATATTCACAAAACTGGACTTACGTAATGCTTATCATTTGGTCAGCATAAGGAAGGGGGATGAATGGAAGACAGCATTTAATACCCCCAGGGGCCATTTTGAATATTTGGCCATGCCTTTTGGGCTATCCAACTCCCATGCTTTCTTCCAAGCACTAGTCAATGACATGCTGAGAGACATGGTAGATCAGTTCATTTATGTCTACCTGGATGACATACTGATATTTTCTTCTTCTCTCCAGGAACATGTTCAGTACGTCAGACTAGTGCTCCAGAGGTAGCGAGCGAATGGGCTTTTTGTCAAGGCGGAGAAATGCACTTTTCATGCACAGTCAGTTCCATTTTGGGGGTACATTGTGTCGTCCGAGGGAGTGCGCATGGACCCGACAAGGCTAAGACTGTGGTGGATTGGCAAAGTCCAGATTCCCACAAGGCCTTGCAGAGGTTTCTGGGGTTCGCCAATTTTTACAGACGTTTCATTCGTAATTTCAGCCAACTAGCCGCACCTCTGACAGAGTTGTCCTCCCCCAGAATGACGTTCAGCTGGTCTGGTGTAGCTGAAGCTACATTTTCCAAACTAAAGAGTCGCTTAGTTTCCGTACCCTCACTTAATTTCAACAGACAGTGCCTGGAACGAGGAACAGCACTGATGTTGGTTCTCCCATACCACCATTCCCCACAAAGCCACTCGTCCTGAAAGCAGGGGCAGTATGAAGGCCACCTTAGATTCCTCAGTGCAGAAAGTCTGTGGTTGAAGAGATAAAAACATTGAGCATTTTGTCAAAAATGCCCTACAATAGCTTGGCTCACCGGAATATAATTCGGGAGTAGGTAAACGTGGTTCAGGTTGGTGGCCGGATGAAATAAGTGTGGGGGGGAACCGGCGGTGAGCTGGGTACAGTGGGTTTAGCTAGATGTTGAAGCTTTTGGGTGAGCTCGGACACCTGTTCTACCAAGGCTTGCACTGCTCGTCCCGTAACGGACAGGTTCTCCTTGTTGATCCATTCTGGAAATGCTTTGTGACAAAAACTTGTTTAAAATCTGTGTTGGTCAGATCGTTCTGTAATGATAAATTCAAGGATTCAATAGCAAATATAATGTCTCTTTATTGAGAGAAGATCAGCATGAACTCTAGTGTGAGCCCTTGGAAGCACAGGACCATTGAGGACAACCCGATTTGTCTGGAGGTGAGGTGAGGAAGATGATGCAGTAATAGGAGATCTGGAAGACAGTGCCGTAATGAGTCAAGTGTGCTGGAAAGGTGGAGATCCCAGGAGACTGGAGGTGAACACACCAGCAGAAACATCCACAATGATCTGACAAAGACAAGTAACAACAGAGAAACTAAAATAGGATACACTGATCCGTTGCAGCTGGCGCGCTGATCGGAGTCAGCTGGCATGCAGATCAGCAGCTATGAACAGCAACCACGCCCACCAGACACTCACAACATGAAACGAAAAAAGAGAAAGCGAATCCACTCACCATGACATGTTCAATCAATCAGATTCATTTAAAGGAATTGTGAAAATGTAGACATTTATACTGTTGTTTAACAATATTTCAGTTGTTTAACCAGTCTCTCCAAAAGACAAAAACTGCATAAAACAGATGTGAAAATGTGATCTAGGACCTTTCTAAATTGCAAATCAATGACTTTAAGTCTATTCCTCACAGTTGTTTTTCATCAACATGAAAGGAGTCATGACCCACAATTTTCACTTTTCCACGAGAATCAATGTATGTTATGATTGCCTAACGATTATACACTGGCCGGGAAGCCGATATTTAAAAGTGAAGCGTTTGTTTACCTCAGGGTTTGTAAAATAGCCCACATGCACGCGCACTCAAATACGAGATTTTGATTTCTTATTGCAGGATATACCATATATGGACACCGCAGCAGGAAGCTCGCCCCTTCCCCTCTCCCCCTCATATTCAGTCGCGAAAGATGCTGGAGTAGTGCACACGTGAGTTGCTCTGTGGTTGACTGCCAGAATCAACATGTAAATGTGTTTTCTCTACCAAGAACGGACCTAGCTATCAGAGACCAAATTCACACCAAAATTCAGGACCAAATAGGGACCTAGCTTCACAAATTTGGGGCAATATCAGGCGAAGTTGGCATCGAAGCTCGGGAAAAGCGCCATTCCAACAAAATTGGCTGCAATTGAAACGGTAAGACTGTGTTTTTATTGCTCTACTGTGTGTAACAAACAGCATAACTGCTAATGCAGCTATTGTATGCTATTGCGTCTGTCACTAGACAAATAAACGAAAGACTGGAGGTGAAGTAATTATTTATGTTCCCTGTAAACGGACAGCAAAAACGGACTTTTGACTGCATTATAATGATTTCTTAATTCAGAATATGATAAAGATTGCGTAGGTTGGTGTGTTCGGGGAATTTGCCAGTTAATAGTAACATTTAAAGCCCCTTAAATTAACGAAATGACTCGAAAAAAGATTTGTTCATTTTGATTAACTAGTTTGAACAAGAGAGTCTGGCGTTGCCAGATTGGGTGTTTTTTCCGCTACATATTAAGGCCGGTTTACGGTGTGTTTTAGGTGAGTTTTCGCCTGGAAGGCTTTATAGAAATCTGGCATCCTACTGAACGAAGTTAAACTGAGAGAGCGTGGCGTTCACAGACACCAGAATGAACGACTTCACAGTAACGTTCATCAGGCAGTAATGCGGTACGTTCAGTTCATGTTCGCCCAAAATATGAACGAGTTCATGGACTATCGTTCAATGAACGCGTCCAGGCACAACTCTGGCGGGAGTATTAGCTTCGAGGTATGGGGTGCTAACATACTTTGCAAAAAACAAATGACTGAGATCATCATGAATTCGGTTATTGTTTATTTATTGCCTAACGCTTACATGAGGCCCCGTCTAGTTTGTGTGTGTGTGTGCTCACGTCTTATATTTGTGTGTGTGTGCTGTGCTCACGTCTCATATGAGTAACTTTATGTGCGTAGATAGTTCATATACATGTATGTGTGACTAGTACTTAGTATATATGCAAGCGTGTATCATATGTGTGCGTGAATGAAGTTTGATTTAAGCCCTAAACGGCGCTGGCCTGGAAGCCGGTCGCATTCATTCACAACTTGCGCCATGATGTCAGTTTGTAATGATATGCTAAAGCGTTACCTGCGGTGTCAACCCCCCTCCTTCCTGCAACCAATCAACGTGCCCCTCATTTGCATTATTATAATGACCGTCCACGACAGCCAAAATATCGCATCAGATCTCGCGAGACAATAATGCCTACAGAGATAAGGGTCTGAGGAGCTCTGTGTTTATTTTTTTTTCAATTTTCTTTTTTAGAAGGGCCTGAAAGACTATAATACAGCAGTAGGTATCCAAGGTAATACGAGGGTATGACTCCTTTAAATTCAGTATGGAGTCTACCCTATCTAGGTCTGTATACAAAAATATGTGCTGTTTTAAATGTTTTAACCTGAGACATGAGATTTGAAAGACAAATTACAGTTGCTCTGTGACTGGATTAGTAGAAAGCCCAGCTCGTTTGGTAATGAAGGTAAATTAACCAAGACACTGTGCAGGTCCTGGCTGCTTTGATCAAAAATAGCACGAACATGTGCCTCGGAAGGGTCACATACACACAGTAATCTAATGAGAGATATAATCTAATGAACTCCATTAATCTGTAACTGGAAACAGTAATCACAGTTTCACCCACCTTCTCTGTCAAGGCAGAAAAATACAGATGGCTAATCTGAACAAAAATCTAGATATTCATTTAATTCTGTACTACTTGATTATATGAGGAATAACTGAGCCCGTTCCTGACACCCTGAAGGTTTCTAGCCTGATTCACACAAGGTTTAATAAGTTACCAGTTCAAGGTCTGTTAGTGTAAATACACAGGCTTATGCATTTATTTTCCATTACAAATCATTTTCTTTTTGTGCAGTCAAAAGTAACTAAAACCAAAGCAATGCTGATGATAGTTGAAAAGAAATGTCATTGTGCAATGACAGGTTTTGCAGCGGTGCAGCATAGTGGTAATAATGCACACCATGACAGGCTTTTCTTCTGCTTGACAAAATGTGCTACCCACGTTGTCATTTTAAATATGACTACTTAAAATATTGATCATCTCAAGCAGGTCAGATTTACAGAACAGCTGTTGGATAAAATAAGATCTAATATTATGCTGTTCTGCCATAACGTTTTAAAGCAGACTATGACATCAGCTTAGTGTGGACACTTCATAAAAACACTACATTTGTTACAACTGACAGGACATGACTGGAATTTAAGAAATGCCTTGCACAACAGTGCTGAACTCTTCGTTTGCACATACAGTGAAATGGATGTACTAGGGCTGTTTATGAATAAATTAATAAATTACACAATGCAATATGAATGTTCATTAAAGGAATGTTTTGGGTTCAAAATAGGTTAAGCTCCGTTTATGGCACTGTAATGATTATCAAAAATTATTTCTTTATCCCTCATTTTCATTAAAGATAGCAAAAGTCAAGGTTATAGTGAGGAACACACAAATGAAGCACAATTAATCGGGCCCTATCTGAGGTAGACCTTCTGACAAGACTATGTGACATGCAGACTAAAGATGTGTCCCAATTCAGAGGCTGCATCCTTCAAACACTGCATTGCAAAACCAAATACATCACCAGGGGAATACTGAGGTTAAAAAGTGGCCCTGGACTTTCTGGCACAGAGTGGCCCACTACATCCAATCCACAACACACTACACCAAACCTACCAGCTTATTATGACAGAGCATTCCACCAGGAGGGGAAAAAAGGCTGTGAAAGTTTTATCATATGTAGAATGCAAAATGTTCCAATACAAGCATTTCAGTCAAATGTATATTCATGCAATATTTCAAATATTTAACCCACTTGGGAAGATGAACCCATGGCAACAGTTTAAAAGTAGCCCAATTCTGTGGAAAAACATGGACTTGGCAACCCTGCAGCCAAAAAGAGCTACCGCAGTCAGATTTGACAGATCTCAGGTCAAGAATATTGAGAGATGACTGACAAGACCTTATTGGACTCATTGACAAATTGGACACGAAGTGGACACAAAAGTCGCAGGAGCAAAACATGTTGTGGGAGCAGGCGGGAATGGTCAGATTCAGACTTATAAGTGCATTACCGCCACCTATCTCTCAAGTGAACCATTGACACTCCAAATTGAGATTGTAGATAGAGTGTCAATGTTCTACTTGAGAAATAGTTGGGCGGTAATGCACTTATAAGTCTGTGATCCGCCATAATGCAAAAAGAAGAAGAATGCATCACATACTTGCTGCTGTGAAGTGCGTTCACAATAGTTCTAACAGTTCGGACATTGTGTTAATTAGAAGTAAAAAAAAAATATATATATATATACAACCCGAATTCCGGAAAAGTTGGGACGTTTTTTAAATTTTAATAAAATGAAAACTAAAGGAATTTCAAATCACATGAGCCACTATTTTATTCACAATAGAACATAGATAACGTAGCAAATGTTTAAACTGAGAAAGTTTACACTTTTATCCACTTAATTAGCTCATTTAAAATTTAATGCCTGCTACAGGTCTCAAAAACGTTGGCACGGGGGCAACAAATGGCTAAAAAAGCAAGCAGTTTTGAAAAGATTCAGCTGGGAGAACATCTAGTGATTAATTAAGTTAATTGATATCAGGTCTGTAACATGATTAGCTATAAAAGCTTTGTCTTAGAGAAGCAGAGTCTCTCAGAAGTGTCTCTCAGACTGCGTAAACAAATTGTGGAAAACTTTAAAAACAATGTTCCTCAACGTCAAATTGCAAAGGCTTTGCAAATCTCATCATATACAGTGCATAACATCATCAAAAGATTCAGAGAAACTGGAGAAATCTCTGTGCGTAAGGGACAAGGCCGGAGACCTTTATTGGATGCCCGTGGTCTTCGGGCTCTCAGACGACACTGCATCACTCATCGGCATGATTGTGTCAATGACATTACTAAATGGGCCCAGGAATACTTTCAGAAACCACTGTCGGTAAACACAATCCGCCGTGCCATCAGCAGATGCCAACTAAAGCTCTATCATGCAAAAAGGAAGCCATATGTGAACATGGTCCAGAAGCGCCGTCGTGTCCTGTGGGCCAAGGCTCATTTAAAATGGACTATTTCAAAGTGGAATAGTGTTTTATGGTCAGACGAGTCCAAATTTGACATTCTTGTTGGAAATCATGGACGCCGTGTCCTACGGGCTAAAGAGGAGGGAGACCTTCCAGCATGTTATCAGCGTTCAGTTCAAAAGCCAGCATCTCTGATGGTATGGGAGTGCATAAGTGCATACGGTATGGGCAGCTTGCATGTTTTGGAAGGCTCTGTGAATGCTGAAAGGTATATAAAGGTTTTAGAGCAACATATGCTTCCCTCCAAACAACGTCTATTTCAGGGAAGGCCTTGTTTATTTCAGCAGGACAATGCAAAACCACATACTGCAGCTATAACAACAGCATGGCTTCGTCGTAGAAGAGTCCGGGTGCTAACCTGGCCTGCCTGCAGTCCAGATCTTTCACCTATGGAGAACATTTGGCGCATCATTAAACGAAAAATACGTCAAAGACGACCACGAACTCTTCAGCAGCTGGAAATCTATATAAGGCAAGAATGGGACCAAATTCCAACAGCAAAACTCCAGCAACTCATAGCCTCAATGCCCAGACGTCTTCAAACTGTTTTGAAAAGAAAAGGAGATGCTACACCATGGTAAACATGCCCCGTCCCAACTATTTTGAGACCTGTAGCAGAAATCAAAATTGAAATGAGCTCATTTTGTGCATAAAATTGTAAACTTTCTCAGTTTAAACATTTGCTATGTTATCTATGTTCTATTGTGAATAAAATATTGGCTCATGTGATTTGAAAGTCTTTTAGTTTTCATTTTATTAAAATTTAAAAAACGTCCCAACTTTTCCGGAATTCGGGTTGTAGAAATATTGTTCAGTTTCTTGCACAGACTGATCATTTTGTGTCTTTACACATCAATGTATCGTCACGAGCTGCAGAGTTTAATTTGGTTTTGTCTGTGCATGTTTTTTTTTTACTCTCATAGATTCTGCTACCATTTGCCATGCATTGTACAGCTGAGAGACTTGCAAGGACTAGAGCTAAAAATCGAAATTAATCATATAAATATAAATATAAATATAAAATTAAAGAAATCATAAAATCATTGAAATTATAACTTTTGAGTGAACTTTCCCTTTAAGAATACAGCCAAACCCCAGACATTTTGGGTGAACAAAGGGGTCATATGACGTTGCTAAAAAGAACATTATTTTGTGTTTTTGGTGTAATACAATGTTTATGTGGTCTAAGGTAAAAAAAAAACACCTATTTTACAAAAACATAACTCCTTTATACCCTGCCTTTCTGAAACGCATCGATTTTTACAAAGCTTGAAAGAATTGTTGAAAGAATAGTTTACAAAAATTGTTGCCATTCAACTGCTTATGTCTTAGCTCAACTCGCGCAGCTCATCTTCATCACTCTTCAATTTGATTGGCTATTTCAAACATTTTTGACACTGACGAGAGCTTTTGAGCCACCGCACTGGAGCACACTAAATTAATTAAGGTGTTTGACTCAAGTGGGCCACGCGGGCCATTCGTCTGGGCCGATGGACATACATATATTATATTTCATTTTATATTTTATATATATATATATATATATATGGGCCAGCAATGGGCCAGCCCACATTGTATAATGGCCTCCTGGGAAAACTCCTGGTGCTCCAGATGGCCAGTCCACCACTGTGCATCACAGTGGCACAACAAAGACTGTCCCAGTATGAAGGCACCTCAAAAGCAGCCTCAAAATGGCTTTTGTTTCCTGTGCCAAGAAGAATACAACACATGGATCCTTTGCAGTCACACACATATCCCAATATTTATTGCCCACCTGTGACAACAGGATTGATTGATTGATTGATTGATTGATTGATTGATTGATTGATTGATTGATTGATCGATTGGTTGGTTGGTTGATTGGTTGGTTGGTTGGTTGGTTGGTTGGTTGATTGATTGATTGATTGGTTGATTGGTTGGTTGATTGAAAAAATCACGCAATTAAAATATTTAAATGCAACTTACGCACTGGCCCCGCCACCCGAAATCTTGTCATCTTACATTTCATACAGTTGACTGTTGACAAATATGATGCAGGGCAACAACTCCATAAATGCAGTTTATTAAAATATTGGGGTAAAAAATGGATCTAAGGATGCAGCCCCTGAATTGGAACACAGCTTAAGTGTGGTCTGGTGAGACACCCTGCCTGTGGGTTATTAATAAATTATATTCACTAAATTAACATTAGCCTTACAAATGACATTTTTAAAACTGGAGAAAACTGGGAGAAAATAATATTAAATCACAAAGCTAGAGCTTTCTGATTTTGGAACTGTGGCAACATGTTTTGAAATATACTCTTTAACACAATTTGGTTCATAATCATTTTAAATTTGAGATTATTTTAAGAGTGAAAATGTTTATTGTGAAAGGTTTCTAAATATTTATTTGCTTGTGCTCCATTAAAAAAAAAAAGCTTTTAAAAGTTTTCTCTCTTTGGCTGGGATCGCACGGTCCCCTACAAGAAGTCCCTGTACGGTGCATGGATGCACCATTGCCCATCTCGTACCCCCCTCGAGTCACCCCTGACACATTATTCAGTGGGGCGGGACAGAGAAACTGAAGAAATCACCCGCCGCAGATGTTGACAGAGCTCGTGCAGTGCAACAGCATCTCCGTGTTTGACACCGCAAGCCGGACTGTTTCTCAAAGAGGAGCCCGTCACGTTACACTTTCACCATGGGAAAAGTTGAAGGCGGGATGAAATGTGTGAAATATCTCCTCTTCCTGTTCAACTTTATATTCTGGGTAAGAAATGCAGTAGTGTTTTATTTATTATCATGTGTGGTATGTTAGTAGCCTATATTGTGCAATGTGGAGCCAGTTTTGCAAGCAGTTTTGCGAGTCATGTATTCGTTCTGTGTTTTAATGTGTTTACGCGCTTTATGCAGGAATTTAAAGCTTCGGAGGGAGGCTGAGAGTCACTGCTCGCGCGACTTATATCAAGATTTTCCATTGGGGAAAATCCGCCCCTTTTTCCTTCAGCGTATGTTTGTTTAGAGGGCAGCAGCCGGACACTGTAGCACTTGTGTGTTTGATTCACTCCACTGACTGAATCTTTTGAACCCGAGAAGATTTGTTCAAATGCGTTCATTGATCAGTTCAGTAACTCCGTCTTGCAGGTTATGTCTTTACGCCAGTAGATGGAGCTGTGAGCTTGCCTCTATTTATTACGAATGATGCATTGAATGATTCACTCATCGGCCGAAACGATTCTTATGATCGAATATCTCATGAACCGACTCTTTCAGTGAATGGTCGATTCGTTCCTGAGGCACAACTGTAACTCTCCTTTACAGACTTAACTTGAAATGATATTTGTGAGGATAGACAGTCAGGACATGAAGAACCAGGAGAGACTTTAGTGAATTCGTGAGAGTGATTAGTTCATTATACGATTTATTAAAACACTGATTCATTCATTTTTTAATAAATTAATTAACTCCTTTATTTATAATCATGCTTTGAAATAAACTCTTAATCTGAGTGATTATAATAATTACTCTTAAAAAAAAAAAAAAAAAAAAAATATATATATATATATATATATATATATATATATATATATATATATATATATATATATATATATAAATAAAGAAGAATACATTTTTTTTGGTGGTATTTTTATTCAAGTCTTTCTTACCATGGCTCCTGCAGTCATGGTAAACCTGGATATACAGAGAAAGGCATGGAAAATCATTAAAAAAATAATAAAATCTTAAAAAGTCATCAGAGTATTTCTATTGTAAATGTAATTTTGTATAAGCTTAGGTCTCTATTAAATGCATAAATAAATGATAATACATATAAAACCTTATCCAGTAATCATGAGCAACCAGCAAAAAGGTTTGAGAGGTCTGTCTTTGGGTGTATCTTGCTGACTTGTCTGGAAATTCGTAGTAGTTTTTTGGAGCTGTTTACATTAATTAATGTGAATGTGGTTTCTAAGCATTGTGCAGAAACACTTTAATTCCTTTTAAACACATCTTAACTTTAGTAATGTTTCCTGTTTCCACAATAACAGAACTCTCGTAATGATTTATTGGTATTTTATATTACATTACCATATTTTCCCTCCACATTTTTCAGCCATTTTACCATCAGGTTTTGCCAAAGTGCCCAACAAGTGGCATTTTTCTTTAGCTGGACCTTCAGTTTGTCACACACAGAAACTGCTACAGGTGCCAAAATATGAAGTGTATACAGTGAGTGGAGCTTATTTAATTATGCATTTACCAAAAGTTTAAAACACACAAATAAACATGCATTAATAGTGCTGTATGCACAATACATACTAGTTGTCACATAACAAACTAAGCATAATTGTTTGTGTAATTTACCATTCCCTAGGTGAAAATTGTGAAAAAAGTAAATCCTGCACCAAGTATTTCATTCCAAGCATTCATTTATCTGATCTTATCCAAACACGTATCCCAAACATGCATAGTCAAAGGAAGCTCCTGTGTTACGCAGGGTAACTTTTTCCACTTCCACACCTGCAATGTGCATCAGTGTTCGGGGTGTTTTGAAGGAGACTCGGTGAAACAAACAGCCATTGTGCAGCTTCCAGTCCCTGCTGCTCCAGTGAGGCTTTGGTGGCACTGCAAGTCACATGCTTTAAAGTTTCATCTCCATTCATATCTACATTATCTATCATTTCTAATATACCTGAGTACTGTGAGTAGGAGCATTGGTGGCCTGTGGCTCTTAGTGTAGGGATGTGTGGTTAAACAGATCTGAAGAATAGAAGTATGAGAGTGATTAAGAGGTCGACGGGTGAATAGAGATTGTGAGAGAGAGCTAAAGGGAGACCGTTGGTATGATCATGACCTAGTTAACCAGTGTGAACGCAAGAGGATTGTTAATAAAATGACATGAAACCCACAACGTATTGGTCAAAGATGTCTTAAAACAGTTATTTATTTAGCACCTGTGTTTTATCAAACAGAAGGGCTGAAAATGTCCATGGCCGTCTATAATCCTGTTTTAAGAAGATTTTGGATTAACAATGGCTGCTTCTCCTCAAAACGTAGCTGAAATGTTCCTACCAGTAGATGAAAGGAGGAATTTGTGGAAAAATATGAGTATATATGACCGGAGAAATCTCTGCATGGGAGCTGTGCATTGACACAAAAACCTAAATCGTCTCGGAACAGTCACAGGAACGGTTTTTTTTTCCAGTGTTTGTAAAACCTCTCCCTCCAGACCTGGCAGCGCAGCCACGGAAAATGGGCACAGTTCGGACTAGACTGAATCGCACAGAGGGAGGACCTTGTACAGGATAATGATCACTGACCTGATTAGAGCCTCATTAATCTCACAGATATTATCACTGATGTTGTCTGACTGACAGCGTTTAGCATGTAACGGCTGTTTGTTTACACTCGCTTGTTCTCTGTGTGTGTGTGTGTGAGTGTGTGTGTGCCGTACCCATAAATCCATGCACGGTGTTTCCTGTCTTGGATGATGTATTCTGTAGAGAGTGAAGCGTACTCCCATGATGTGTGTTAGCTCGTTAATTATTAATAATGCTGTCAGATTGTACATCTGGGCTGTCAGTGGCACAGTAGACAGGAAGGCATTAAAGAGTGAGGTCAGAGTTGTAAACTGTCTCGAAAGACAAATAAAGAGACTATGTGACAGGAATAATTTGGTAACTCACCCTCAGGTAAAGAGGAAACGGTCTATTATTTTTTGGCTCTACTGCTTCCTTCCTATTTTTGGTCACCAGTTTGCTCCATTATAACTAATTTGCACAATAATGCTTAAATGATGCCAGAGTCGGTGTGTCGAGATGTTTAAACAAAGCCACATTTATACAGGAAGTAAACGTACACCCGTGTCGAGGATGGGGGGAAGCAGGCATTTTAACATCATATAGTTGTACAGGGCCAGCCTCTGCAGTTTTAATATGTGCTGTTATACATTATGAAACTGGACTCAGGTGTGGTTTCTGCTTCTTGATCACCAGCTGGTGTACTGACCATACAGACGTGATCCAAACAAGAACGGCACATTAGCAGAGGAAGAGGTGCTTGAGTTATGATAATGCTCCTGTAATTGATGCTAACAGGATAGGAGTGGCTTTGTGGTAAACACCATTAGGCTTTTGAATGTCTGTAGATGTGTGTGTGTGTGTGTGTGTGTGTGTCACCACACCCTTGATCATCAGTCAATAGAACACACTCCCTTTCCTCTCACACACTCTCTCTCTCTCTCTCTCTCTCTCAACACTAGAATCGTTAGTGATTATCTTAATAAGAAGCATGCTGTATATATTTACCAGTTCATTTACAGAATTGTAAACCGATCCGTTTCTATTCTTCAGTGCAGCATGTGGTTTAGTGCACTACATGAGCACTGTCGGAGGATGGAAACTTCCCTGAGCTGATTCTGTTTTCCACCAGGAGATCTAATCAGCTTTTCCTGGGTTTGGGTTGACCGATTCTTTCATTCTTTTTTCCCTGTTTTTCTTGTTTTTATAACGACTTCGTTTGAAATGTTCCACCTTGTTTTCCAGCATTATACAGTAATTGGTGTTGGCTGTAATTCTTCATTAGAGAACGTACACATATGATCTCGACTTTAGATTGTGTTCAGGTGGACACTTGGAGCGTGAAACATAAAAGCAAAGTCTGGTAGTTGAATCATGGCCGGTTTCTTCTCTGCTACAAATTAAAAACTGTTTGTTGCTGAAATGATGGAACTTGCATAAAAATGTGCTCAGAAATAGTCTAAAGTCACCATAAAACTCCCAATAAACTTGAAAAAGCCATTATGTTTTCCATATACTGTTTGTAAAATAAGAAAAGAAAGCCAAAAGCGAACCAACAGGCAATTGTAAGAATTTAAAGACTGGAAGCTGGTCTGAAGCTGACCCACATTAGTATTTTTCTTTAGTATTTTTTTCTGGTATTTTAATTGTCTGCCTTATTCTTACAATTATCCATGCATTATTTTATTTTTTTATTTTTAATTTAAAGCAAACTGTTTGAGAATGAATTATAATTACGTTATGTGTATGTATTAAATATTTTTTTTATTCAGCAAGGACACGCTGATCAAATGTGAAATGTATAATGTTACAAAAGATTTACATTACATTTCAAATAAATGCTGTTCTTTTGAACATTGGACATTTTGAATATTCCTCAAACAATCCTGAACCAAAATTGTGAATAATTCTGATATGCCTTAGATATACATCTTATATACACACATAAATGATATACTATATACATGTTTATCTTCTAATGAACAGATTTTCCAGTCACTCGCTCATTGTCTGGTGTAGAGGAGTGTGTCCCAGACAGACAGTTGGTGTTTTGTCCCAGAGATAAACCCTGATGGCCAGAGGGGGTCTCTGGAGGGGGACACAGGGTGGGGCCGGATGATGTCACACTACCGAGTGTTTGAGAGGTTCATGTCCCGCGGGGGGTCGTGTTATATGACAGCTGTAGCAGACAGGAGACGCTGAGGAAAGTGCCGCTTGTCTTGCATCATCCTCATGGATTTCGTTTTAAACACATATGTAATATGATTTTTCATCGCCTTAGATGGTCTTTTCCCTTCTGAGCTGAGAAATCTCAGAGGTGTTGATTTTACACACACACACACACACACATACATATATATATATATATATATATATATATATATATATATATATATATATATATATATTAACATGCTTTACCCTCTCTAAATGGGAAAAATTGCCCTGAGTGGTGGCAGGAGTCCAAGAGTGTAAAACTGGGCAGCACATTTTAAATTGAATCAAATGGTACTCAGCAGATGGGCTTTTAAATGCACTTTGACAGATGAGTGTCTGCTTTCCTTGTCAGCAGTAATTAGAGTTCATTTAAGAGTGCTGGTGGTTGAATTCTGCCGTCTGCTTTTCCTTTCATGGTTTGGCCTTCAGCCGTCATTTCTTAGATTTAAAACCAAAAGGATCCTGCCAGAGTGGAAAATATCTGTGCCACCTCTCCATAAAAACTGAAGACAAAGAGTACAGAATCTTTCAGGCCTTAGATAGAGGTCTGACAATGTTTTCATAATCATTTTTGTAAAATGAATTCATCTTGAGGAATTGAACTTGAGCTGATGTAACGTGTTGTTTAGGCATTTATCTGCTAATGATTCTGCAGTACAGTCTTGTTTATGTTCTTTGGATCTGAAATGACATCCTCTGAAGATCTTTCGGTGTTGTTTTGGCAGATGATTGGCTCGCTGGTTCTGGCCGTGGGGCTCTGGCTGAGACTAGATTCAAAAACCGTGTCTCTTTTAGATGGAGGACCTGGTACCTTCTTTATCGGTAAGCAAATAATCGATCATATTTCATGATTATTTCTCCAATGCCTACTGTATATACAGTGGGGCTGGAGAAAGTACCTGAGACTACTTTGAAATGATGTGATTTAGAGCCTACAGTAGGAACATTTTAAAAATAAGCAAAGTTTAAGAAACATTATGACACAAAATTAATACAATTATAATATGTAAATATGTAAATATGAAGTAAAATTAAGTAATTTGGTATTATAAAATAACATGAATTGTATCATTTGACATATTTAAATTACAATTACTAAATACAAAATAATTAATTATATTATTAATAATATGGAAAATTATACTGTTGATAAATTATGAGAAAAATTGTTGAAATGAAATGTTGAAAATAAACTTACAAGAAATAATAAATTACAAAAAAAAGTAGTTGCAATTCAAGGAAAAGTCATTAAATTTAAAAAATATTTAAATAATTGTATTAATATAAAAAGTTATTATACAGTATAGTTAATGTATATAACTAATGATAATTATAATATTAAAATTGATAATATTTAAAATTATAAAAAAAAATATAAGATATATTTAATGATTCTACAGTTCTGCAAAATATGAATAAAACTGCTTTCAGAGTTTTGGAGCCCTCTATAGCACTTAAAATAGAAATAAAGGGTCATCAGACAGACCTAGTGTTTGGATGGAAACAAAGTTTCCACGGCCTTCTGCCCAGCCCTCGTGATACACAGTGAGTTCTTGTGAATTCAGAGGTTGGTGTTTCTAAAAACAGGAAGTGACATTTCAAGCCATGCATACATGGAGGAAACCACAAGACTTCAAGTCAACATGGGAGGAGAGAGAGATACAGACAGGTCATGCAGTGCTAAATCTGGATGCAGAGAACAGTACTTCATGATGTCAGGAAATATTCCTGTCCTCAAACAGCCTCCTCAAGCTCGGTTTAGTTGCTGACATCACCCTCATCTGTGGGTTTTACTACTTAAAGCTGTGAAACGAAGCCAGTGTGAACAAGCATGACTTAAATCCTCAGCCATGTCCCAGTGACAAAGTCACATTTTCGTTTCTCATCAGCCCGGTTTTATCTTGTTCAACTGACCCACAGTCACATTTGCATCACACACAGCCTTGTTTTCCTTCATTAGATGCAAATACATTTATATTTATAGACTAACTGAAGCTAGCCAGTTTCTGTTTCTGTAATTATTTACTTTGTTTACTGACCCTTATAGTAACAGCTCTACTTTAAGTATATAGAGAGAGAGCGAGCGAGAGAACGAATGAGACAGAGACAGAGAGAGCGAGAGAGAGAGAGAGAGAGAGAGAGAGAGTTGGGTAGATTACTTACCAATTGGAATCCAATACTGATTCCAAATTACGTGACAAAAATTGTAGTTAATAATGTAATCTGTTACATTACAGATTTTAGGTAATGTAATTAGATTACTTTTGACCTAACTTGTTTATCACACTGTAAAAAATAATTTGAGTCAACTAAAAATACTTTACCCTGCTGCCCAAATTTTTTTTGTTATCTTGACAAAATATTTCTTGTTGAAACAACTTCCCATTAGAGTGGAATTAGTCCAGGTAACACATTTCTTTAAGTTGACTTGACTATTATTTTCTAGCCCAATCAACTAAATCATGTTGTGTCAACAGGGATTTTTTTTGTTACTATTATTATTTTTTTATTATCACTTGGATCAATAATCGTAAACGGATGTTACCCCCTTTGCCTTAAATTTTTAACGAAAGATGACAAAACACTTTAAAATGTCATTTATTTTATGATATAGACAGCACTTTCATTCACATTTAAATTGAACAAGCAATTTGCTTTCAGCACATCAACTGATAATTGATAAAAAAATTGCAAAATACAAACACGCATCTAAAGATCTGAACCGACACTTGAAATTGTGATGTATAAAAAATAACCTTGGCATTAAGAAACAAATGATTTATTCTCTTTTAAATTGTTTTATGTTGTAATGTGTATATGGATGAGTGTTTGTGAAGTTGAATGTAGTCTTGTTTGAATATTGTATTTAGGAATTAGCTAATTTATGAACTGACTGTAGATGTAAATTTTATTTTACAATGTTTTTGTGAGCTGTGTGATCCTAGCACGTGGGACTACGGATGGAAATTAGCCTTTGGCTATAATCCGGCATTTTTACATGCATGTACTCCATGTTATGTTCATTAAAATGCACTGTCCCAATCAAAAAAAAAAAAAAATAAATAGTTGCATTTCAATTCCTCAGATTAAAACCACAGGGATTATTTTTAATTTCATACCTCAATATGAAAATCAGAAGGTTAAACTCTGCATATTAACCCTGCACAAGTTCACATGCACTCCCCCAACCATAATGCAAGTCATGGTCAAAATGAGAAACCAAGATATTATATGTATATATAAGGCAAACGAAATCACATTTAGTTGAAATTGAAAATTGAGTGTACTGTACTTCTGTATGATAAAATATGAATGGAATGCACATGGAAGCACAAAGATCTGAACCATCAGATTCTAAATTTCATAGCACAACATGACCAGACAAGTCTTAACATCAGAAGGATCTCGAAAGTTTCCAAACTCTCCCACACCATAATGCTATTTAGTGGTCATAAAACAAGAAACAGATAGAAAAAGGAAAGTAAAAACACTTGTCAATTTGAAGAAAAATTTGTAAATTATTGTATAGGAAAATGAGACGTGAAACATTTGTTGTGAAAGGCTCAAAAGAACCTAAAGTTCCTTAAAAAAAAAACACACAAACACATCATGAACATTGAAAAGTGAAAGTATGGTGACCCATACTCATAAATCGTGCTCTGCATTTAACCCATACAAAGTGCACACACACAGCAGTGAACACACAAACACAGTGAACACACACCTGGAGCAGTGGGCAGCCATTTATGCTGCGGTGCCCGAGGAGCAGCTGGGGGTTCGGTGCCTTGCTCAAGGACACCTCTGCCATAGTAATTTGTGATGTCACACGGTCAGATGGCTCGATTTTGAGAAGGGGGAAAACATTTAACGAGATTACAAAAAAAGAAACTCAATTTTTATCATTATAGGGTGGTTGTGTACACACACTGCCAACACACATTTCAGTTCATACAACTTGTATGAACCCAAAAGAAAATTTCCTCCCCCTCATGGCATCGTAGGTGTGTATGACTTTCTTCTTTCAGATGAATCCAATCGGATTATATTAAAAATTATCCTTGCTCTCCCAAGCTTTATAATGGCAATAGGTTGGTGTTGTTTTTTTGGGTTTTTTTTTTTAACAGTCCAAAAGTAGTCAAATAAAGTGCATCCAACCATAATAAAAAGTACCTTACACTGCTCCAGGGGGTGAATGAAGGCCTCCCGGAGCGAATCCATGTGTTTTTGTAAGAAAAATATCCATATTTAATATGTTATAAACAATTTTCTCTCACTTCCATGAGAGCCGTTTCCGGGGGGATGAAATAGGACATAGGGGTCATGCATGCACCGGTGATTAGTGACGAACACGGAAGTGCAGAGGAGAGACAAAATACACCTGTCACAATTAGAAGCACATAATTAGGCTTGATGATAGTCAGTCAGATTTTTTTTTTATAATGTTTAAAATATGGATATTTTTCTTACAAAAACGCATTGATTTGCTAAATCCAAACCTGAAAGAGTTTCTTTCTGTTACAAGTCTCAGATATTCTAACACAGTACACAGCCCCACAACGTGTTATAACCCCAGATCACTAAGATATCTTCTTCTATTACCTGGACCACATCACTTAACTCAACTCACTTTATTTCTAGAGTGCTTTCAAAAACCACAATGGAGAGGTTTTTAAGGACAGATGTTTTTGGTCTAGGGGCAGCCACAGAAAAAGCTCTATCTCCTCTACATTTCAAGCATGTTCGAGGAATCATCAGGCATAGTTGATCCTTAGAGCGAAGAGATCTCAAAGGTTGATGTAAACAAATTAAATCGGAAACATACTCTGGTGCCAAGCCATGGAGAGATTTGAAAACGTTTAACAACACTTGAATTCTGTATCGAATCGGTAACCAATGTAGTGAAATCAGAACATGGGTAATATGGTCTCTCTTTTTGGTACCAGTTTAAATCCTAGTAGCTGAGTTCTGAACCAGCTGCAGGTGAGGGAGAGAAGCCTGACTCACACCCAGATACAAAGCATTGCAATAATCCAGACAAGAAGACACAAAGGCATGAAAAACCTTTTCCAAATCACTGAAAGAGAGGATCAACTTAGCTATATATCTAAGATAAAAGAAACCATTTTTAACAACAGCATTAATTTGGCGATCAAATTTAAGCTAAAATAAAGCCAAGACTTTCACAGAGGAAGAATTTTTTTCCCAGGAAGCAATAACAGATTGTCATTAGAATCCATACCACATCAGTTCTGACCAAAAACAATCAACTCTGATTTGTCCTCATTCAGTTGGAGAAAGTTGCTTGCCAACCAACACTTCACATCAGTCGAACAGTTCTACAAAGACTCAAGAGAAGATTGCTCCCTATATTTTAAAGGGAAATAAATTTGTGAATCATCAGCATACAGATGGTAATTTTATACCGTGCTTATCAAAAATCTTTCCCAGCTGAAGCAAATAAAGGGTAAATGAAAGAGGTCCGAAAATCGAGCCCTGAGGAACCCCACACGTCAAAAGTACAACAGAAGAAGAGTAGATTCCAAAACGGACTAAAATGGTTCTATCCTTAAGATAAGATGAACACCAGTCCAAGGATACCCACTTGGTCTTTGAGACAATCAATGAGGATATCATGATCAACTGTGTCGAAGGCTGCACTGAGATCCAACAGTAGAAGAACAACAGGTCTACCTGAATCTACATCTAATAAAATATCATGCATCTAATAAAATATCATTATATGAAATAAATCAATCAATCAAATCAATCATAAATAAATATGAAACTCTCAATAACACAGACTCTGTACTATGACCAACTGTAAAACCTGACTGAAATCTATCGAAAATATTATAACTAACTAAAAAAGCATTAAATTGTACAAATACAATCTTCTCTAAAATTTTTGAAATAGAACATAGTTTTGAAATAGGACGAAAATTATTCATATCTAATGCATCAAGATTTACTTTCTTAAGAAGGGGACGAATGATAGCATGTTTTAAACCATTTGGAACAATACCAGTAGACAAACGACTATTATAAATAGATAGCACAATTAAATCAGTCACCTCCTTAAATAAAGTAGATGGAATGAAGAACCAGAAACCTTCAAAAATGCAAAACTTTGTCTTTAAGTTGTGACACAGAGACAGGAACAAAACTGGTAAATTTTTTCAAAGGAGCAGCAAAAGTAGCAGGATCACTAGTTAGAGATAAAATCTGAGAGCGAATTCCTGCAATCTTATCAGTATAATTTTTTTTACAAGTGTCCACAGAATAAGAAATTGAAGGAAGGATAACGGGTTGAAGTACTGTATAAATAGTAGAGAAGAGTATTTTTGAATTATGACAATCCTTTGAAATAATGTCAGATTAATGGTTTGATCTAGCTAATTTAACTGCTTTTTGAAACTTCGTCAAACACTCTCTCAAAGATTCATAAGAAACTTGTCAGAACATGGGTAAACATGGATAAACTTGTCATTTATCTTTTGAGCCATTTACGTTCAGCCCTCCTACACTCTTGTCTAAGGGCCCTAATATTGCTGATTTTGCCAAGAAAGACATGTTCCTGGATCTTTTGATGATCCTGGATCAACATTATTGTCCAAAAATATAAACTTAACCCAATCCCTGCCCCTAAACCTAACCCTACCCATAATTTATTCCTAAAGTCAGTGGGAAATGATAGCTGATTAACAAGAGTGTAGAAGCACCTAACCCTGATTTTAAGCCTAAAACAGATATTTCTCTAAAAGTTATCTAAATTTTGATTGGTTGATTGGACTGTTGTTCCAGGATCAACAAGGATGTTGATCCAGGAACGTGTTGTACTTGGTGAAATCAGGCTCACCTACAAGACACTGTGATAAACCAAATGACTCTAATAGATGATTAAACTCTTTAACCAAGGGTCTGGAAGGACAACACACTTGAATATTAAAATCTCCCAAAATTAAAAAACTATCTTAACAAGGAATGATAGCAGATAAAAAATTCGAAAAAAAAAGTTACTTATAAAATCTTTATGATATGAGGGGGGTCTATAAATAAAGGCACATAACACAGATTTAAATGAATTCAACACAATTAACTGAACCTCAAATGTTGAATAAGCCTCAGTAGAAAGCAGTTTGCATTTTAAATTATTTTTAAAAATAACAGCAAGGCCCCCTCCCGTCCAGCTGACCTTGGGGAGCTAAAAAAAAACTACAGTCTGGAGGAGAAAGTTCAGAAAAAGGAGCCATATCACCAATGTTTAGCCAAGTCTCAGTAATAAATAGAAAATCCAAGAGAGGAAAACATAGTTTAAAATAAAATTCTTGTTTGAAAGAGATCTCGCATTGATCAATGCCATTGACACTGAAGCAGAACCAGAAGAAGATTGACTTTGATTCACTGCAGACTGATGCTGCTCAGTTTGGTCACCCACAACCGTAATCCCAACAGTCATGTCCTTGATGAATCCCTGCTCCAAGCCTGTGTGCTTTAATAAAAACAAAAGGAAGCATTAAAATGTGCCTTACAATCGTAAAACTTACAGACTCCAATAAATCTGCATTTATAAAGTAAATAAATGTACTTACAACTTTGTCCAACCTCTACAATGTCAATGTCATTTCCATTATGTCTGCTTAGCATTTTGATGGATACAAATGCAAAAGGACTCCATCCACAAGATTATTGAATTCTGCCTTGATCTTCTTCAGTCATACCAAAATATCATAAACATGAAAAATACAGAAACATGTTAAAACACTGTAAAATAATAAACATAAATATATAAATAAATCTATACAGAGAAATGTCAAATGTATTGACAAGTTTGTTTTAATCACCAAAGACAAACTTTACCATCCAGACTATGCTTTTAAATGACACAACACAGAATTATAACAAAATAAAAGGAAATTTCACACATTTGTATGGCAATTTATACAAGATATAATGTTAGCTATGCTATTATTACTGTTATTCTAAAATATATAGTTTTGAACGTATGCAGTTTACTTATGAGCGTATATTCACGCAGCACTACACTGGGTTGTGGTGAGGCACCTGAATGACTAATGTTACTTCAGAAAACTGAAGGAAGAGTTTGTGACGTTACCTTCAGAACTTCATCTGAACCAAGATTATTTCAGCAATATCAAACGTAATGTTAAGTTACGCACTCCAAAATTACTTTGAGGGAGGTGCTCATCTATGGTGCTCATTCGCTTCCCTTATAACATGCAGAAAATAGACAGTTTGAGTAGTAATCTTGTTTTTTCCCTAATATATCATCGATGTATAATCTGATGGATGTCTTTACGCTGTTAGGTTTAAAGTAATTTTTTTTCAAATTCCCGCCGCTCTTAATCCATACAGTGATCCGTTGGGTTCTGTTTGAACGGTCCCTAAGGCAGCACTGGGCTCGAATATATTGTATTTTTATCATTCTCCATATAAGTTCAGCTCAGTACCCTGTGGGAGAATATTTGTTTTAATATTTATAGGGAAAATACTGTGGGACCGCCTGTATTTTGAGGCTTCAGAGTGCCACTAAACGAACATTTGCATACATACAACTAGAAAATACGACTCTTTAAACCATACTTACTCTTCGACAACTAATGTAATTTTACACGTTAAGCCAATAAATACAAATATTTTACGTACCAAAGTTGTATTGAGAAATTTCCAAACTTTGTGGAGAAGCTGAGCAGGATGGCTGACGACCGTCTTCTGTCTGAAATGGCCTTCACGAGAGTGAAGTGATGTTGAGAACGTGATATTGTTATTGAATTGATTCAACACATTTTTTTTAACTGGACCATGCTAACCAGCCAAACCTTAACCGTTTGGAATAAACCACCTGACAGTGCTGATATAAACCAGTTCAGACTTCTTAGTCCTCCCACAATCACAAACACACACACACACATTTTGCATGACTTTTAGATTACAGTCGGCAATGACAAAGGATTGTCTTCTCTGCAGCTCCTGTGGCAACGGTGTAAATATTATCAGCATGTGACAAGATTGTTTTTAGTCGAGGGAAGATAAAGGTTGTGTTCACTCTCTCTGTCACCCTTTGTTTTCGTTCATCTCAGTTTTACTCTCAAATGCTTGAGATAACGGTAAGTCTTTTTTGTATGAGTAAGTAACACTCTCAGCCCAGAGGAAGTCTATATTCGGGGAAAATAAAAAGTGTTGTTTTTGGTATGCTTAGTGGTGTTTGCAAAGACAAGTATCACCATTGCTTATACTGTAAAGGGTTGCAAAATTCCCTACAAAAGTCTCTCAAGAGAGATTCAGTCTCATTTCCAGTCTTCCCACCTGTCCCAGGTCTCCTGTGGCATAATTAAACCGTCTCAGGATGAACTCCCCATGCTGAACTAAAGAGCTCATGTCTCCTGATTACAATTTGAGGCTAGAGTCAGAGGAAGCTGATCCTAGATCAGTGCATAACAGGAAGCTGACTCTCCATGGCCTGATGTTGACCGAATCTGTCAGGTATTAGACTTGTGGCTCTGTTGTGGATTCAGATGGGAATTCATGCACCCCACGCCCTCTTTCTGTTTTGCTCTAATGAGGACAATAAGTCGATGGAAGAGGCTGAATGAAAGATAATGACATCATCTTAAAGTGTTGTACACGACCACGCTGTGCTCAAACACATGCGGTCATCTCCCAAAGGGACTCACTTAACCCTTGTGCTTCCCTCTGCTGGCGGTGACTGATTACATCCTGCTCAAACTACAGCGGTGTTGTGCCAAAAAGAGTCTAATACCAGGAGAAAATGATTATTTAACCGTCCAGTTCACATCAATAACCGTTTCTTGGCTGGAGCAGGACCACTCAGAAGAAGTACATGATTTATTATTATTATTATTGCTAATATTTAAACTGTATTTATTTACTGTTGTTATTTTTAGCTAATGTTTATACTGTTTATTATATATAACTATCAATACTATTTCATAATATACATTATCACTGTTTCCCACTGCATTTTGTACACTATGAGAGCAAAATTAAGAGATTTTTCAGAAACCAAATTGAACGACATAATAAATATATTTTTTTTTACTCAAACCTCCTTTATATAACATTCACACTGGTGTTTTTAGGAAGCCAAACAATTTAATTAATAAGAATAATACTTGTATTATTTCGAAGACAGAAATATATTAATATTGTAATATAGCTGTGCTATAACAAAAAAAAAATATCTCTATTCTAACAATTAATATTGTTGTTTTACATCTTTATAGTAAAATGATTTTGCAGTTGTAAAATAAGAATAATATTATTAATTAATTTAAATGACACCCTTAAGCTTTCTGTGAAAACAGGTTTACAATTGTGTCTCATTGAATTGCTGTAATCATCTTACAAAAAGAAATATATGTAATATATTTCAGCATAGTGTGTGTGTGTGCGTGTGCGTGTGTGTGTGTGTGTGTGCGTGTGCGTGTGCGTGTGCGTGTGTCCTGTGCAGGGGTTTATATCCTCATCGCGGCCGGGGGTCTGGTGATGCTGGTGGGCTTCTTCGGCTGCTGTGGTGCCGTGAGGGAGTCTCAGTGCCTTCTGGGATTGGTGAGTGAGAGATTCTTCTGTTTTCAAGTCAACAAAACAATAGTGCTCACTGACAAATGGCCATTGAGGAGCTGACAGTAAACTTGAGGATGTTGTTTTATTTCAAACATTTTGATTTGAGAATAGGAAAAAAAAAAGAGGAAACACCTGCAACATTGATGTATTCTATAAAATATAGTATGGAATATAAAGCTGACATATCCCAGGTGCTGTGTTTCTCTTGCATGGCAGTTTTTCACCTGTCTTCTGGTCATCTTTGGAGCAGAAGTCGCTGCAGGAGTGTTTGGGTTCCTCAACAAAGACAAGGTACTACTAAGCTGCAAAAGATCCCAGTCATATGGATTCAGAGTTCATTTGAAATGAAATCAGTCGGACTTTTACAACATAAGTTTTTATTCATTTGTCATTTTAGATCATTGAGGAAATCAAAGATTTCTATGACAAATCAGCAAAAAACAGCAGTAATGAAACCGTAAACCCCTACCATGACACCGTGAGTTTGCACTTTAGTCTTAATTTAGTTTTATTTATAATCTGCTATATTTATTAAGATTTTGAACATTAAATATAAATGTTAATTCATCTAAAATCAGTTTGTTTGTTTGTTATATGATTTTGTCAGTTTCTATTGATTTATTTTCATTTAAGTTTGTTTTAGTCATTTTAGTACTCGCACTTAATTCAGTTAATTTCAGATTGATATCAATTATAAGTGATCAATAACAACACTGATAGAAATGTAAGATAAATTATGTTTCTATATTTGTCTGACCTTATTATGAAAGTTACATTTTTGAACACTTCACATCTGCAGTTGAACTGCTGCGCCTCAACCAGTTTGTGTCAAAACGTCGGATCAAACCAGGTGAGAATGAATGAAGCACAAAAGAGAATCATTATAAATGCAATAAGAAGAACGCCTGTATGTTTGGCACTTCAGTTAGTGTGACATCTGTTCAATATGCATTGAAACTAAACTGGGGTGCGTTTCCCAAAAGCATAGTTGCTAACCTGTTAGCAACTTAGTTGGTTGGCAATGGGAAATTGTATTGCAACCAACAAAGTTGCTAACTTAGTTAGCAACTATGGTTTTGGGAAACGCTCCCCTGTTTAGGAAGATGTGCTATTGAGATGCATATTATGAATCAGTCAGTTTTCGATCTGTTTGACTCCATGCAGACATGTCACGAGGCCATTGAAGAGTTTTTCAACAGTAAGCTCTTCATCGTGAGTTCTGTGGGGATTGGAATCGCAGGAGTCATGGTAAATATTTAAGCAAGGCTTTGTCAAGCCGATATCTTGACAGTTTTTCTTCTTTTGCATGTGCTCCGGTGTGCTGTAAACAATGGCGTCAGTATCGCCTTATCAATCCGAGACTGATTCAGACCCAGAGAATATCAGAGTGTGGACTAAAAAGTGAAGCAAACTGGGTCAACTTTAGTTTCACGTGCAACATCTCCTCTTTTTACAGATTATTGGCATGATCTTCAGTATGGTCCTATGCTGTGCAATTCGGAACAGCAGAGAGTTGATCTAACATGGTCTTCCACACCTGGACATGACCTTTCACCTTTGACACTTAACCTTTGCTGGACTTGCATATACAACAAAAACATTCTAACAAAGTTCAAGGTGTTCTTCTGCCACCCAGGAGCTAAAAACAGTCTCCACTTCCATAACCCTGTCCACCTCAGCCAACCGATGGTTAGTCCAGCCTAGTTGTTTAAAGTCTATCAAATAGCTGGATTGTCTTTATTTAATGCCTGCTTTGGAGCTGGATCTTCCAAATGCGACTAAAACAAGACGCCTTTCTATTATTTCTTCAAATTGTTTTATTAATATCATTTAGATCTTGAGTTGGAGTGCACATTGATCAGCTCTTTCTGCGAGGGTTTGCAGATTTATGTATTGATGCTATTCCAGGCTGTCGCTGCATGGCTTCACATGTCAGGTAAAAATATTGTGTAATGTGATGCCAGGGGTTCTGTGTCAAACCCACAGCTGCTGGGAACGGTGATAAGAAGACCCACAGATGCCTTTCACTTTTCATTTGTACATACAAAGTAGTCTTCTACATCGCCGACACATTCCAAACGCAAATAAACATTATCGAAGGATCAGAACGACATGCACATGCGCACAAATCGCTCAAAACCCTTCAGAAGAATCCTTGCATGCATATCGTCCCGTATTCCCGCTTAAAGGGACAGTTCACCCAAAATGTTCCAAACCTGTTGAACACAAAAGATACTTTGTAGAATCTTGGTAACCAAACAGTTGACGGTAGCCATTGACTTCCATAGTATGTAGAAAGGGAAAGTTTGGAAGTCAATGGCTATTGTCAGATATTCTTCAAAATCTCTTCAGTCTTTGTTCAACATCTGAAAGAAACTCATACAGGTTTGGAACAAGTCGTGGGTGAGTAAATTATGATTTTTAGGTGAACTGTACCTTTAAGTCCCGCCTCACCTCTGAATTTCTCCATGTCCTTTTCACTTCAGGAGAGGCACACTAACACATATTCCCAGCTCTGCTTTCTTGCGTTTGAACTCACAGTAACATCGATGATCGGGTTTCTGTTATGCAATAGCCGGGCTCATCTGAAGCCCCCACTGATAATGGTACAGCCCGGTATTTTCTGGCAACGATGGAGCCAAATCCTCTCATTCTCAAGGTGGATCTTATGGGGTAGAGTTGCCTGGTTATTTTACACATGTAGCTAAGTAAAGACTCGAGGCTGAAGATCCACTGACACTGTCTTGTGCCTACTACCATCCAACTATCTGCACTGTGAAAACCAATCATTTGCTTGATTCATTCAACAGTTGAGGAAGGTCCTTAGAGGAAGAGTTATAACTTTTTATTATTTCATCTTACATGCATTTATATCAATTGCATGAATAAATTATACATACACTTGTTGACTTGTTGAAATAATTGGGAGACTGATCCTGTGAATTCCTTTGTACAACGTCACATTCACTTATTTAATTAGCGAGTAGCTTTTTTTTAATTAGTAGTTTTTGTGATTTTATTGGATCAGATGGGGATGTTGAGACAAGAAGTAATAAGAGAGGGAAACAGGAGGTTCAGGTCACTCGAGACGCATCTGCGTCATGTGTCGTATTTTGAGGTTTAAATGAGATTTTGTTTCTCAGATTTTCAATGAAGCCTTGCACTTTTGACCCCCCACCTCCCACCCCTTTTTTTTTTTAATTGTCAGTTATCCTTCAACTTTAATGATCAAATTCAGGATTCTGAAATGAACGCGTATCTCCAAGTTTTAATGAATCAAATTCCATTAGCAAAAATCCAGCAAAATATTGTGGAAAAAAATAGTTTTCAATATGGTAAAATTTTCAATATTGTAGCAATGCATGAAGCACAGCTCACAAAGAAGTCACTTTTAAACAAAGCAACTTTCTGTTGGTCAAAGCAGAACATTTTGGACCAACTTGAACATGAGTGAAATCTTATGTGTGGAACTTATTCGCCCTCATGTGAAACTCCCAAACATGCCGAGCAGCAATATATGTGTGAGTGTATGTGCAGTCTTAAATCCTATGTACATATCTGTGAGAGTTTCATGAGTTGTCATTGTAGTTGTAGCGATCATCAATATCTGTATTGTGCGGTTAATATGTATTTGAGACAGTTTTGGCCACTGTACAGCAACTTGTGTTTCATAATTTGCATTTGAATATTAAGGTGCCTTTTTTTATTTATCTGAAAAAACAACTTTGTATTTGGTTGAAGGTTTTTTTTTTTGTTCTTCATTTGTTTGTTTTTTGATGAAAGGACTTGAAAAGTATGGAAGCCCGTTTCCGCCACTGAATAAAAAAAAAAAAAGTAATTGCGACTTTTTATCTAACGATTCTGACTTTTTTCCTCGCAATTGCAAGTTCATATCTAGCAATTCTGACTTCTTTTTTTTTTAAGAATTGCGTGTTATAAAGTCAAAATTGCGAGATAACAACTCATAATTAAAAGACGCAATTATTATTAGTTTTTTTTTCCGTTTTGTTTTATATTTAGTGGCGGAAATGGGCTTCCATAGAAAAGGGACGAAATGTATTTTTTTAATTATTTATAATGAGGCAGAAGTTGTTTGGTCAGATATATTTCTGCTGGTGCATCACTGCTGAAGTCAAGTTGAAGCGGCATTAGAGTAGCGATTAGGATACGTCGTAGTTGATGCTAACAGAGAGTAACACATGAAATACAGTAAGTGTTTAGTTAAGTGTTGATGTAGATCTGTCCTCGTACCCAAAAGCAACCCAGTCATGGTTGTTCAGACTGTAAAATAACTAGAATGGAGCATGTCGTGTGGCTTTCGAGTAGAGGCTCTGTTGTAAACTATTTTTAGTGTGTTATTCCTACACTTTTGTGTAAAACATGTTTTGTACTGTAAACAGAACACTGCAGTCTTGATGTTAGTGTTCATAATGTGTGTGTTTAATTTATTTTCTGGAGAGAAAGTTCAAAACAGCATTCAAGTTTCTCAGGAACATTGCACCATGAGAACAAATAAACTTGTTTGAAGTTTCTGATTCTTGTGGTTTTCAGATTTTCAAATCACCAACAGCTTGTTGCCGATATGCCTATGTACGTACCTTGTTGTCAGGACTGTCCGTTAAATAAAAATTGTAATGGGTGGCCTGACTTAGTCGGCCCCCTCATCACATGACATCAATACCGGTCGTCTTTTTAACTGATTGCTCTGGAAGTGAAATGTTAGAAGCACAATCAAATTCATGTTGTATCGCATGACATGGGCTTGAGTCTTATATCGTGTGTGTGTGTGTGTGTGTGTGTGTGTGTGTGAATACCCACACAGTGTGAATTAGGCACCAGCTTGGCAGTAGGTGTAAAGCTTCTGCTACCCAATTCATTCTAAATATTGATCATGCCGTATTTTCAAGTTATTTAGGCCCACCAAATAAAGTTTGCCAGCACTTAATAGCTCTTCATTTCTGACAAAGGATGAATTAAACCATTAAAAAGGATAATGATTTTTATATGAAACTATTTCATTTAAACAAATATTAAATAAATAAAAAATTACAAGTTCATAGAAAAGCTCATAGAATAATTCATTTGTGAAAATGTTGTTACCAATTGTATTCCATACACAAGTCAAATGCTATTGCATCATGTAACTGTATTTATATTGACCAGGAAGTTAATTATGCTTTCAAATACTTTTTTTAATACAAATAATTTCATTTGTAGACATGCTGGCCACATCGCAACTTTATAGCAGGACTTAATGTTGCCTTGTCTTTCTGGCATGAACTGCTCGTCAGCTGCAAGCAGGAAGCACTAGAACCAGGCTAAAGTTTCATCTGCAGTGCACCGTATGCACTTTTCACCAGCACAGATGTGTTCTTAGTTAACACTCACCAAACACTTTAGATGCCTGTACAGTATATTAGTGAGTTTCCTTTACTGCATCTCATGCGTTATTTCAATCTTTAGTTTTATAATTTTGCATTAAAGCACATAATATAATACATTCATTCTTCTTTTTTTTCTAAACTTAAAAGCTCTAAAAAAACAGTTTGTTTAAAGGCTTGAGAAGAACTACCAAATGAACCTCACAGTTATTGATTTTTATGTTTTGTGTTTTTGTTTTTTTCCTTTTGTTTTTGTTTTTTCAAACTAGTCTTACCTTAGTTCTGAGTTAGTTTTGTTAGGTAGATTTATATTTATTTTTTGTTTTTTTTTTCATAGACAAATGTATTAAAGTGTTTGTTGAGAATAACTTGTCCCAAAAAAAAAAAAAATGTGTCATTCCACATTAAAAATAAAAATAAATAAACAACAGGTGATAAGTTTCAAGAAACCTTTTGAAATGTATTTGCACATACAACAAAATTAGGATCACTGTGGATTTAACAAGAACAAAACACACATAGGTTTTAGTTATGATCTTTTTGTCAAACCACATAGTTTTGTTCCATGTTTCTTCTGTTTAGCACATTTCAAAGTGTGAACCACACTTAAGTCCCATACTTTGGAATGGTTCAGAATGTCTGTCCATGCTCTTAAGAATGACAGTTCAACAAAGTTAGGTTGAACAGAACTAATTCTGTAAAATTAAAACCTCACTTCAGCAGGAATCAAACATCCTGTCTATGTGTGTGGGTCTCTTCCAATTCATGTATATTGTATAACAATGTCCTCACAGGTGTATCTCCACGCTAATGTCCACACTAATCAGCATTGCAACTGTAATATTGTGCATATACACAATGTCACAAGAAAGGTAAGACACAACTGTTAATGGAGGACATAAGTATAAAAAGGGACTTTCTTTCAAATCAACCCTCACTGAGGATAAATCTGACCGTCTCTGACCATACATTTCCAAAAGAATCATAATCATGTGCAATGATTTAGCTTCCTGAATAAGCCAGTTCAATATGCTAAAGGTAGCATGTAAAGATGTGAACTAAAACTCTAAGCCAACTACCTTCTCCAACTACCATTTGTTTCAACACGCTCTAATAATTATGCAACATGTAATGGTTTGTACAAGATGGCAAAATTGTACACTCTCTGAAAATAAAAGGTCCATAATCTGTTACTGGGGTTACACTTTTGTACCTTACTTACCCCTAGAGCAGGGCTGTCAAACTCAGTTCCTGGAGGGCCCTGCAGAGCACACATACCATGTAGTTTACAAATAAACCTGAAGGACTTGGTTTGTTGGATCAGGTGTGTTTAATTAGGGTTGAATCTAAACTCTCCAGGAATTGAGTGCATATTATTACCTTAAAAGTATCTATTAGTAACCCCAGTGTCAACTTTTGTACCATTTTTTCTGAAAGTGTATGATCTCCTATAACTTGGTTCATATAGAAACATTCAACATTTATAGGTATTTTTCAGATTATTGTGATGGTTTATGTTGTATGTATTCGTATGACCCAGATTAGAATAATTTTGCCATCTTCTACAATTCATTACAAATTGTCATGTGAACAGGCTGGTTCATTCTCAGATATTTAGTTGCATTATAGCTGCGTTGGTATTTAAAGTTTAATTCAGGTGGTTTCATAGCTTAGACAGAGTAAAGGTTGAATGGAGTTTGCCCTAAAAGAAACTCCCCAACACCGATGAAGTAAACCACTTGAGCAATTCCAAAGAGTGGAGCAATGACCAGCGCCCTGCAGCCGGCACCTTTCAGAAAAGCAGACGGCCCTTCTTTGTGCATTATCTTTCTGTAGAAACAAAGAGAGGGCTCATCATTAATACAACAGAAAACTGCATTAATGCATTTTACTAGAATGCCATTAGCTAGATTACTGGTTGCTTTACCTGATGCAGTCTGCCACACCATTGTAGGTGTCTTCATTTGCACTTTTATTGAGTGACTGCAGCCGGGTTTTGACAACTGGATAGAGATGGGATTAACCTTAGTCTTTGCACATACACTAAAATTTACTCAAACAGGTGTTCTTAGTAAACTTGAATGCTCACCATCACAAGGACTGACTGCCACAGCTGCTGTACATCCAGCCACACAACCTGAAATAAAAGACCAGTAAAAAGGCACCTTGTCGTCCTCAGAGGTCTTTCCCAGCTTGTTGATGTGGGCAAACAGTGGAAAGTAAACCACTGAGAAAGGGATGTCCCTGTAAGAATTAGACCCAAAGTATGCTTCACTAAAGTCTTGAGAGATAACTTCCCCAGGTTGGACATTCCTGGATCAGCGTCTTTTGTCGAATGTACCTAGCTAACAAATACAGTCCTAACCTACCATTAGAATCTGAGAGGAATGATGCCTACTAAGAAAGATTTTCAAGGCTTTAACTCTGCCATAACCTGACTCTAAAATTTGACTGTTAGATGGTAGTGTTGTTCCAGGATCAACAAGGATGTAAATCCAGCTTGTCCCAAGTCCAAGTCCAACTTGGGTCAGCCATGTTACACCAGAGGTGTTCAATCCTGCTTCTGGAGGGCAACCTTCCAGCAGAGTTTATCTCCAGCCATAATTAAACACACTTGGACAAGGTCTTCAGGATAACTAGAAACTTCCAACCTGATGTTTTTGGGCTAAACTTTGTAGGAAAAGTGGCCCTCCAGAAGCAGGCTTGGACACCCCTGCTTTACACCAATATTTCCTTGTGGTATCAAGTTTAGAGGTTCTGGCTTGTTTAGACCTGTGCTACGTGAACCACAGTTTGAACTAGAGGATTACATTTGGAATAGATTGGCCAAACATTTACATTATAAGATGGAGTCGTACCTCAAGAGGGTTGCTCCTAGACCTTTGTAAAGTCCCTGGATGCCCTTTGTGCGAAGCAGTACCTGGGTAATCTGAATGGCTGAAACTTTCCTGGTTGAAGACACTGGACCCACACTGTACGAACAGTTCAGGACTGGACTGGCTGTTCCAAGTTTCACAGTGTGAAGCACAGGTAACTTCCTCTGCTGGGCCACTGAATGTAAAATATGCCACAGCCTGTCAAGGAACCTCCTGCATAAAGTCTTTACAAGTCTACAAAATTAGTGGATCTAAAACTCTGGTCCTGGGGATCCACTACTTTGCACAGTTTGTACAATTTGAAAAAGGTGTGTTAAATAAAAAATAATATTCACTGATCTGATGATTGATGACATCATGAATATTAAGGGTATTGAAAATTGTAGATTAATCATGATAGAAGGATCAGTATTTATGCCTCACCAAGTCGCCCCGCATCCTGAAGCTGGATCTTAAGCATTTCCATTGGGGTTGTTACAATAACCTGACACATCCCTGCCCCGCAGCCAGCCAACATTTCCTGAAACACGCTCAGCTTCAGCCTGAAATACAAGTGAGTATCATTCAATGCTATTTTCATTGTAACTATTATTGAGTATTGTACAATTTCTTGATAGAAGCAAAGGGAGCATACTTTCCCGTACTGAGCTGCTGACGGAAGAAATCATTGGCGGCCAGTTTGATGGCCTTCTCAGGAGTCACCAGTGTCAGGTTGACTGCTGCACCTATAAGAAAAAAAAACTTATCAGTTGATCTACGAAAAATACTTACTACTATGATATTTTTTGCTTTGGGTCCTCTTCTGATTCCTGACACTGAATCAATACAATGAAAACATTTTAAAGATTTATTTGCAGATGTAGAACTTTGCAAGCTATATCAAGGATCTAAAAGTAAGTCACAGAAAATAGCAGCTATTACAAAGAGGCTTTGGATTGGCACCTCTTTTCAGTTTATGTAAATGGGGTAAAGTGCTGACTTGCAGGTTATTTTACATTATGAAGATGTCCTCAGGGGCTTTAGAATTTAGGAAAAGAAGAAGGTCTAGAATTCTATTCAAATTTTTAAATCTGCTTACCTCTGTACATTCCAAAGTATCCCTCGGAACGAACAGTCTTTATCAGACAGTCCATCCTAATCAAAATAATAATATGTTATTGTTGTCTAATGAGGTAAGTCACCATTCCAGATGTATACAATGAATACTGAATAAACCACCCCCCGTTTTCACGAATCCATAGTTTTCTGAGAAAGAGAAACAAGTTTTCAGTTTCCATAAAAGGTAATTCTCACTTACTTCCAGGATCTCTCTTTCAAGGAAAATGCTGTCTTGTTTATGGTTAAGTGAACTTGCAATAAGGGTTTACAGTGACTTTTTTTGTTGCTTTGGATTAAAACATAACAAAAGAAAAATCCTAAATTAAAATAAACGACATGTGAACAATGTGAAATGCAAACATACATATTGTTGTAGACCCGTTGGCTTCCTCTTTGGTTCTGGAGTCTTGTCTTGGCGAGATCTATGGGGAACACACAGGTGACACCCACCAGTCCAGCAACTCCACCATTGATGAGCTTGGCAGGGAGGCTTGTGAGGAACAAAAGAGCAAATAAAGAAATCAATACCTATTATACTCCTAATGCTTTCATTCACTCAGAACCCACTCCTTCATTTAACAATTGTACAAAAAACCAAGACACTGCTTTGCAGGTATAGGCAAGGCAATGTCAGGCTGACACATTTATTTAAATGCAACACTTCCCTGAGTGTTTAAGAGTTAAACTGAACATGTTTAGACCACTTACAATAAAACTGCAGTATCAAAAGCATTTTAACTGACTACAGTACACTGCAGACAGTCGTTCTGGTTCCATACCTTATTTGTTGTTGAGCCATGGTGAGAGGTTTGTAGTTTGGTCTGAGGACTGAGGTAGACAGAGGCACAGTCACTATGCAAAATAGTGTAAATGGGTTATATACTGCAGCCCCTCCCAGGAGCCTCAGGCAACACTGGCTGTTTACTCCCTCGCTGTGTGTCTCTGCTGTGACTGACTGCACGGCCAATCAGAGGAGCAGGATCTTCTTACAGCAGGCATGCAAAGAGACACTTACACTACCACCCACACACTTGCATGTATGCTAAGGGATTTTCGATCAGTATCTTTGAGTGCATTCCTAAGTTTTAGAGGAAATATTAATTTACTTTTTTTTTTTTTTTTTTTTTGAATAATGTTGGATTTCTTCCAGAGCATGCTTTTACATGCATATAATGTTCTGAACCGGAAGCATGCATATCTTTTTTTAAATGGTAATATAATAGTATATAGAAATATTACTGATCTAAATAGAAGGTTACTGGTCTGGACATCAAAATATTATATATTGATTCTGTCCCAAGAATCACAAATCATTGCACCTTTGATCGAGACACTTTCAATCAATTTCAAGATCCTTAATCTCACTTCACCTGATTATAGGTACACCTGTAATAAATATTTCATAAATCACTAGAGATAAAAGCAGTGAAAGTCAAAGAAGTCAACAAAGTACTGAATTTAAATGATAGATTATTATAATTATTTTATTTGCAAATGTAAACCCATTTTATGAAGACTAATTATAATTATATCTAATTGTGTAAAATTGTGTTTGATTGTATTAGTTATATTTTATTTGTTTATTTATTAAGGTAAATTCTAAATCACAATAATTAATGCAACAGTGAATCAGTATGGCATGTTGGACAAATAAAGTACAATCAATGACATGTTTAAAACTGTAAATGTCCTAAACACAACATAAATACACTTTCACTTGGAAACTACATCGCTATGTTATGACCATATTTTTTAATGATCTGTTCTGCTTTTTAGTCAAAGCTTAATGAATGCAAAAACTGATTGTGATCGTTATGGAGCGGCACTGAGAACGTAAATCGCACAGAACCCGAATTTGCATACATTTTTCATAATATGTCAATGCCAAACCAAATTTTATGATTAATGTTTATTTTTCAGTTTTCACCACATTGTTTATATACTTTGCAGATTTGGTAATAAAATGTGTGAAAATCATCATCAGTCAGTAACAGTTTAAAAATACATTGTCCTTAGAAATATTTTGTCTCTGACACACATGCATACATATGTAGTTGGCAAACTGTGCAATTAATATATAAATATATTTTGCAAGCCTTTCTGATGTAACCTAAGAAGTAAAATAAATTGCTCTCGTACATAAAAGATCAAAGTAAGGATAGTTAAATGTTATGTGGAGATTTTAATTGTTTAGTATGTATATTCTGGTGCTCTAGTAATGGTGTTTTTTCTATGGAATCATATGCTTGTTTTTTGCTTGTTAATGAATATTATTTTTACAGTGTTACAGTAAATGAGACTTTAGTGATGAATGCAGACATTTATAGTGAAAAAGATACAGACAGGAGAACCACAATAAAAAAGACTGTCTCTCACCTACAATATTCATCAAGACATTATAGCTGAATTTTGTATGTGTGTGTGTATATTATATATACAGCAATGTTACAAAACCAGTCATATTGTATACTCTCTCTATAGCTGAAATGAGAAACACTTTCTAATAGAAGGTTATCAGAACTGAGTTTTATTGTGAGGAAAGCCCCTTGTCGACTGATGTCAGACGGCACGCAGGTGCTCGGAGCATTTGCTGGGAGTGTGTTTGGGCTTGTAAACACACTCGTTCCTGGAAGTGTTGCATTTTGTGCAGCGGCACCGGCGTGCCACCGGATAAAAGAAGAGCGGGTCAATGTGGACAGGACAGCCGGGCATCTTAGCAGAATGATAGACCACAGAACGATGCATGCATCCTCTCTGAATCAGGAAACGCTTGCCCACAAATCCTCTGAGGTTTGTGTCCTGTCACACACACAAAATCGTCAGAGTAGTGCAGTATATAATGTTTAGTATATTTATATATGCAATATATTTAATCTAATCAACAAGAATGCCAAACAGTATTTATGCTTATTACTAATTATTGCCTATTATGTATTTCTACTTGTTGTTTATTGTAATATATATAGTATATTTCCTAAAATCAATGAGATAATGTGCAGAGAAAAACATCCAAGATAATACAAAACAAGAAATCAAAAGCTTTGCTCCATCTTGCCCATCGATTTTCAACATGTATTGAGTTTCCTGCTTTGTTTATATATATATATATATATATATATATCTAATGAATAAAGTGTGTAACATTATTATTATCTGTTTTCACATGTCGTCCTTTGATATTTAGGTTCATAAACAACATGGACAAAATAAAAAATGGCTAATGAAAGACAACTGTTCTTATTATTGGTGTTTCACATGTGTGTAATGTCCCCAGAACAAGTAATTTATGAATACTACTCTCATTTTTATGATTCACTTTCTCTTACTCTCTCACATACACACACACACACACACACACACATACACACACATATATATATATCTTTGTTTCAATTTCCTTCTGACACACAAACACACACCACATACACAAAAAGCATATGCTAGATTAACTAGACTTATAAAACTATATTTAAAAAAAAAGGTATTGCTTTTTCATATATAATTAAATATATTCAATGGTAAATTAAATATGATCTAAATATTTCTTATTCAGGACCGGATGCTCAACTGCACTTCATTGTCAAAAAATGACTTTTCCCAAAATTAAACTGAAAGCGTCGTTCATCATGAAACCTGCTTATCTCTGGTATCCAACTGGTCAGTTGTCCAAATTATTTGACACATTAATAGATGTAAGAAGCATGCTCCATGATTGTATTGTGAAGCTGTCAGGCTCTTACCTGTGTGAAGCACATTCCGCTGCACATGGTGGTGTTGACGGCCATGCAGTGACCGCACTCGTGTCTCTCCACGTACAGAGTGTAGTTCTTCAGAGAGCAGGCCAGGAGAACATCTCCTCCCAACACAAACAGCAGACTGCAAAACAACATCTTCATCTTCATTGCCTCTCCAAACACAAAATCTTCCTTCTGGAGGATTGCTTATGTTCTGCTCAATGTAGTTGAGAATCCTTCATATAACAAGTCAGATTTGGATTGGGTCAGAGTTCCTCATGTGCTTTTAGACTCACGCTAATCCCATATGATCTGTGTGCCTCTTATCTTGCGGTGTGGGGAGGGAGGGTCTTCAGGTTGATCCTCCACACTAGAAATCAACGTGACACCGGGCCGAATGGCCAGCCCCGCACAGCCCCGTTCATCTCTTGATGTAACTCTTCATGTAAAACCAAGTGTTCGGTGGAATTGGTAATTATGCATCGCTATTTATCTTTTCAAACAAATGCATACCAGTGAGAATCAGGGAAAACATCTTGCATTTTATTTTATTAGCACCGTGACTTTAGCATTCAAGAATAATTGTATCTTGATCAAATAAATAATAGCAAATTTTACATCAAAACAGACCTTAAGGTCTCCCTTTATATATGAACATTCATCGGCGTTGCAATTTCTAAAGATCAGCTATATACATCTATTAAGTAGTGCAGCTGTTTCAGTTATTTTGTTAATGTTACTGATTACATTTGATTAGTTTTGATCACTTTTCTAAATTGCCAACGAATGTGTTCAACTGTTAATCATTTTGAAACGTTTAAAGCAGTTTCGGTTAACCTCACAGTAGTGCTCTGATTCCTGTCAGACTATCAAAAAGCACAGTCATCGCAAAATCAGACAGACTTTAGCACCTCTTTTTACTTTGAGATCATTCTAACTCAAATTTAAAATGATAAGAAATAGTTTAATAGCTCTCACACTGTTGACATCAAATCTTTGCATAGCAAATAGGACAGGAAAAACAGGATTCTGACAATGCCTTGAAAAAAAAGAAAAAAAAAAAAAACAGTTAGTCTTAAAATATAAAGCATATACATAAACCCAAATAGGAAATAAAACAGTTATCAGATAAGCATGTGTCTTATTCTGTGTCCAGAGACATTGATGTCTCATATTTTAGAGCAGTCAATGCAATTTGGGAAAGAAATCAATTAAATCTGTATATGATATGAGTGTGTTTGTGAAAGAGAGAGAGAAATAAAATTAAAATCAGTTATAAAGATGTGACTCCCATTGTAATCGTTAAAATCCTGTGTAAGTGTAATTTAATGACACTTTTTTTCTCTGTAACTGTAATGGATTACAGCCACATGATTACAACTCTTTTGACTATGTTTTTATGTTACATTGGGTTCTTGCTAAGCTTCCCATGCAAACTGATTTCTCTGTATCAAACTGACCAACTTTCAGCTAATGTTTGTATTATTACAGTCATGCTCTTGATGCATTTCTTGCCATGTCCCAGTTCTGTTGGCTAAATGGGGTTGTGTGCGGAGACAGCAGGCATGTTTCACGTGTTTCGTTGATTACCTGGACAATGTTTTGCTGTTCTAATCCCCACTAATGCTTCCCTCTCCACTGCTGGGACATGTGCGGCCACAGCATGCTTCCAAACCTCAGCTATATCAACCGCACCGAACCGTACTCACGCTCAAACACACAGAGAAATAAAACAACACAAATAACTCAAAGAAAGTGTCAGGCATAAATATATTCTTAACAGATTACACAGTTCAAAATGTGCTTCATGATTTCAGTTAACTGAGTTTATTAAAAACAAACAAATATTATTTATAAGAAAGAATAAACCTGATTACATTAGTTTACCATTTAAATAGTTCCTTAAGAAAATAACTGCACGTTATCACTTTTTACAGTATTTTGGGGTGTAGTGTGACCTTATTCACAATACCTCACGCCTCGAGTACCTTATTGCTTTTATAAAATGGTTACCACACAATAAAAAAAGTCCTTCCACTACAAAATCCTGACAGTAACAGTAAACGGCAAGAGAATGTCTCGCTAAAACATGCCTCGTCTTATAGACCTCAAACTAAAACTTTTAGTCTTTTAGTATAAAACAGACAAATTGGTACAGCGCAAGTTTGCAAGTGTACAGTGTAAATGAACACACAATCACATCTAAACAGACATCTACACTCTAAAAAATGCTGGGGTGTTTCAACCCAACTTTAGGTCAAGTATGGACTAACCCACTTTTGGGTTAAAAATGTTATTAACAAATTTAACCCAACAGCTGGGTTAGTCCATACTTGACCTAAAGTTGGGTTGAAACACCCCAGCATTTTTAAGATTGTAATAAATAGAGCAATATTTCCTCCACACTTTGGAAACTGTAGACTTTCACAAAGATGCGTGCATTGCACACGTCAACATATCTCTCACACAACAAGAGTTTCACTGATGGGAAGAAGGCTGTGGTCTCAGAATTAAAGGCAAATTATGCAACATAACGCCAGGATTCAGCATTTTGCTGAAATACATCATTCATGGAACAGTTTTGACTCGACAGTATAATATTGATTGTTTATGTTGCTCAGGGTGTTGCAGTGATACACAGAACCGTGCCTTATAGTGAAAACACAGCTGGTGACCAATCAGAATCAAGGACTGGAAGTAACTGATTGAAAATATAGCTAAATGTCCAGGAGGAAAGTACTTAATGAACTGTTGAACTCTGATTCTACTGTCATTAGATGTGTATATGATTTCATCGCATAATTCATCATGACACCTGAAAGAAAACATGTTAAACTCAATAGGGCTACCGACAATCGATCAGACTGTTAAAACCAGAATGAATCATTTTTGTGCTTGTGATATGTATCTAGCAACTATCATGTAATCAATGTAAAGGTCATGTAAAGGTCATATAAAAAAACTATATATAATGTTAATACATTGTGACATTTTTGTGTGTGTGTGTGGCTTATATTCAATTTATATACAGTTTACCGAAATCATTGAAAATTTATTCTGTTTAGGTAACCAAAATAAATGAAAAAAAAGGCAAAATAAATGGACAGAGAAAATCAAACAAAAATAAAGCAAAATAAATGCTATATTTATTTAATATATACATATTAAGTCATTAAGTTAAAATAATAGGATGCACACATTAATTTTATACATATGCTATAATGTGCGTATATGCATTTTTGCTGATTTGATCTGATTTGACCCTTGAAAATATTTATGTGTACATGTATTCAGGTTGATTCATATTAAATATAGTAAAATATTTATTTAATAGATTTAAAAAATTTTTAAAAAAAAACTCTGCAAAGAAACTTTCAAACTGGTATATAAAAAAATACAAAGCCATACAGTCGGTCTTCGGTTCAAATGTTCAGGTCAACTGAGCAGTGAAATATGACGGACCGAAGGAGAAAAGCCTCAGCGTGGGGTCAGGCGTGTGTTTGTCTTGACCACAGCATTGACTCCAGGTGACTGTAACTGAATCAGTCTATGTTTAGTGCACTCTCAGCCTCAATAATCAGTGTAGGGGTTAGCAGACTTTATATAATTAGGATGTTATTTGAGCCCTTTATAACTGAAAGATTCTCTGTGGTGCTCAGAAGATGCCAGGAGGATAATATATGGTTGTGCAATCAGTTACATTCACAGTATCCTGCCAACAAGTCGACCTGGTCACGTTGTACTAGAAACATGGAAGTAAACGCTAGAGGGCAACATGATACACACTGGTCGCTTCGGGATAATACTAGGTCACAAGGATACATGACCCATCCCTTTTTTATGATGTCTCCTCCACAACCATATCTTCTGAGGGACAGACACATTTCAGCCAAGGTCAAAGGTGAAAGAAGAATGTGCATATTTATTTATTTATTTTATTTATTTATTTATTTATTTATTTATTTAATATACATATACATATTCCACTATACATAACGTCTACTGTATCTAACACACATACTGGAGGTCAAAAGTTTGGAACAAGGAAAATAAAGTCTCTGTTTTTGTTTGATAAAAAATACTGTAAAAAAAACAGTAATAGTAATATTGTAAAAAAAATAAATAATAATAATTAAATATAAAATAACCATTTTCTATTTTAATTTATTTCAAAATTTTATTTATTTCTTTTATGCAAAGTAATACTTACAAATGTTGAAAACAGTTTTTTCTTTTCTTTTTTTTTTTTTTGATGAAAAGAAAGTTCTAAAGAAACATTTTATATTGTAACATTTGAAATGTCCTTACTATCACTTTTGACAAATTTCAAGCATCCCAGTGGAAAAAAAGAGAGTTAATTTCTTTTTTTTTAAATCATTCTTACCCTAAACCATTTGTACAGTATTATTTTAAAATGTATTCAAAATGAATCAATTATTATAATTGTTAACTGTAGTAATATTTCTGTATTTTGACTTTTTCGAAAACACCACCTGTCTATATAAATTGATTGATACTACAATATTGTGGCAGACTGCCAGGGTCCCGACATCAGTCGCCCCAGGCAACACATACACAGCAGCTGGCCAGCAATCAACACTTACACCTGATGGTGATCTCCTACTTAATATAAACACCATATATACACTGATGGAGAAAGAGGAAGACAGAGGGTCGTCGCGCGACACGGAGCCGGGGGCGGATTTTCGGAACGGACCGGAAACGGAAGTTAGACTAACTTGTGTTTGCAACCGTCGTGAGTGTTTGAAATAAATTATACTGAATTGCTTTAAGTATAAAAGTTGCTGAAATAAGAAGAATACGATGGGGAAATCGAGGAAAAAGAAAAAAGAGGAGGCTGGATCAGAAACAAGAGCTAGAATTGATGAATCAGAGATTGAAGATGAAAGTGATGAGATGGGTTGGACACAAGTGGACGGAGGGAGAATAAAAAGTGTTGAAAAAGCAAATAATAAGAGGAAGAAAGATAATGAAGATGATTCAGTAGGTACAGATGAGGATAGTGAAAGGGGGGTAATAAGTGAAAGGAGAGAGGAAATAAAAATGATTGTAAGATTTAAAGAGGGACAAGGAGTAAAAGGGGTAAACCCAATTGAGTTAACAAAGGAGTTGAGGAAACAATCAGGAGAGATTAGGGGTGCAAGAGTACTTCAGGATGGAGCATTATTGGTGATTTGTGATAATGAGGAGCAGAGGGATAAGGTGATGAAAATGAAGGTTGTGTGTAAACAAGTGATTTCAAGTTGTAATCAAACAGGTGGAAAATCATGGGTATGTGGAGTAATTACAGGGGTAGCATTGGATGTCACTATGGTAGAGTTGATGATAAATATTAAAGGAGGAAATGTAATTGAAGCAAAACGATTGCAAAGGAATAGGGAAGGGAATAAGGAAGAAAGTCTTTCTGTAATGTTGCGTTTTGAAAGTGGAGGAATGCTACCAAGTAAAGTGATGATTGGATATGTTAGCTTTCGGGTGAGAGAATATGTGCGTGCTCCGCTGAGATGCTATAACTGCCAGAGATATGGTCATATTGCGAGTGTATGCAGAGCCAAAAAGAGAACATGAGTACAGAAAATGTGGAAGAGGTGTGGAGGCAAAATGTTGTAATTGTGGAGGAGCCCATAATGTGGCATATGGAGGATGTGAAGTGAGAAAGAGAGCAGTAGAAATTCAGAAGGAAAGAGATGGAAATAAGCTGTCATATGCGGAAGCAGTTAAAAAAGTAGACTCAAGGAAAAAGATAGAGAGTGAGGAGAAGGAGATGTGGAAAGATCAAATCAGAAATGAAGAAAAGGAAAGGGAAAAATCGGATGACACAATGATAGTAAGTAAAAAGAGTTTTGTGTTATTCATGGCAGAGGTCATAAATTGTTCAGCGCAGACTGAAAGAAGAACAGAAAAGAAACAGATAATAGTGAGAGCAGCAGAGCGGTTCCTGGATATCAAAAGGGCTAACATGGGAAATGGTTAGAGATGGTCTAACTTTAGAAATACAGCCTAGTCTGTATTAATTTTACAATGGAATGCTAGGAGTTTGGTGGCTAATGGACTGGAATTTAAGGGTTATCTAAATAAGATGGAGGAAAAGCCAGATGTGATATGTGTACAAGAGTCTTGGCTGAAACCTAAATTTGATTTTGTAATTAAAGGGTATGTTTCTGTGAGAAGAGATCGGGAAGAGGGAAATGGTGGTGGGTGTGTTACTTTCATTAAATCTGAAATACAGTATAGAATGGTGGGGAAAGGAAGAGAAATGGAATATGTGGTGGTGGAGGTATGGAAGGATGATAAGAGTGTTGTAATAATACATTTTTATAATCCATGTAGACAAATGACATTGGAAGATATGCTGGAGATAGAAGGGCAAAGTAGAGAGAGGGTGATATGGTGTGGGGATTTCAATGCCCATAGTAGTATGTGGGGAGGAAGTGTAACTGACAGAAATGGGAAGGTGGTTGAAGAATTGATGGATGAGATGATGAATTTGATCTGTATGAATGATAGGGGAGGTACACGAGTAGACATGAGAACAGGTCAAGAAGCGGTGTTGGATTTATCTCTTGTAAAAAGTAGGTTAGGGGGAATAATTAACTGGAGGGTATTAAGGAAATGTACTATAGGTAGTGACCACTTTCCTATTTTGATTGAAATGTGTACCAATATGAATAATTGTGTAGAAAGAAGTGAGAGAAGAGAAGGGAGATGGAAGTATGAAAAAGCTAACTGGACTGAATATGTGAAAAGGGTGGAGGAGGGTTTAGACATAAATGAAATAAGAAGGGTAGATGATATAGAAGCTATAAATGAGAAAATTATAGGAGTTATGAAAAATGCAGCAGTAAGTAATATTCCTAAGGGTAAAGGAAGAAGAAAGACAAAAATGGTACCATGGTGGAATAAGGAGTGTGATGAAGCTATTAGAAGGAAAAGGAGAGCATACAAGAAGGCAAGAAGAATGCATAATTATACAGATTTAATCGAATATAAGGGAGAACAAGCAAAGGTTAAAGAGGTGGTAAGAAGGGTAAAAAGACAACATTGGAGAAATTTCTGTGATAGAATAGGGAGAAGTACACCAATAGGAGAAGTATGGAGTATGATCAGAAGGATGAATGGAATAAGGAAAGATATGGAATATCCTGTTTTAAATGAAGGGGAAGTTACAGCAATAGAAAACTGTGAGAAAGCAGAAATGTTTTGTAATACATTTATAAAAGTAAACAGTACGGAAAATCTGACTGAAGAGTTTAAGAGGAAGAGGGAGGAAGTATTACGAGAGCATCCTCATCTATTGGGAAAAAGACAGAAAAGAGATGATATGATGGATGTCCCGTTTGAAATGTCGGAACTAAAGCGAGCGCTGAGGAGAATGAGAGAAACTACTCCAGGGCAAGATAAAATCAGCTATTATATGATCAAGCAGTTAAGTGAGGAATCGTTGAGAGTAATGTTAGAATTCTATAATAAAGTGTGGGAAATGGGGGTGCTACTGCAAAGTTGGAAAGAAGCATTGATATTGCCAATAAAGAAACCTGGGAAGAATCCAAGTAAGCCGGCTAGCTATAGGCCAATAGCCCTTACTTCTCATGTAGGTAAAGTGATGGAGAGAATGATAACGGATAGGTTAGTATATTCTTTGGAAAAAGAAGGAAAATTAACACCTTTTCAAAGTGGATTCAGGGTAGGAAGAGGAACTATGGATCTGGTTATGTGTTTGGAAGCGGAAATAAAGAAAGCTCTGTCAAATAAAGAATCAGTAATTGCTGTGTTTCTTGATATTGAAAAAGCCTATGATATGTTATGGAGGAAGGTTCTGATGATTAAGTTGGAAGAGATGGGGGTAGGGGGAAGAATGTTTAATTGGGTTAATGACTTTCTTAAGCAAAGAGTAATAAGGGTGAGAGTAGGAGATACTATATCATCTCAAGGAATAATAGAAAATGGTACTCCTCAGGGAAGTGTGATAAGTCCAGTACTTTTTATAATAACGATTAATTATATATTTAGCAAGGTGGATAGGAGTGTTGGTAGATCACTGTTTGCAGATGATGGGGCTTTGTGGTTCAGAGGGAGAAACAATAAGTTCATTATGGGGAAAATGCAGAAGGCTGTGGATGAGGTAGTTAAATGGTCATATAAGTGGGGATTTAAGCTATCGGTGGAGAAGTCACAAGTTATAATATTTTCCAACAAGAAAGTAGGTAATGAATGGAAGTTAAGGATATATAACAGGAAAATGGCACGAGTAACATCAGTTAGATTCTTGGGAATGTGGCTAGATACTAGACTTACATGGAAAGAACATATTGATAAGATAGTGAATAGGTGTAAAAGAGTGTTAAATATAATGAAATGTATGGCAGGACAAGAGTGGGGAGCAGATAGAGGGGCACTTCAAACAGTATATATAGCAATGATAAGATCTGTACTAGATTATGGAAGTATAGCATATGGGTTGGCAGCAAAGTCACAGTTAGAGAAATTGGATAGAATTCAAGCACAGGCATTGAGAATTTGCTGTGGAGCATATCCAACAACACCTATAGCAGCAATGCAAATAGAGATAAATGAAATGCCGCTTAATATTAGAAGACAACAGTTAATGGCTGTGTATTGGACAAATCTTAATAGTCAGAATGAGGTACATCCAACAATGAAAATATTAGGAAAATGTTGGGAACAAGGAATGAAGAAACATAAGAGTTTTGGGTGGGTGGTAGAAGAAGATATTAAGGAGATGGGGATAGACAATTATAGATGTGTACCAAGAGTAATATATATGCATACTCCTATATGGATTATTCCTCAGCCGGTAGTAGATTTAACATTACTGAAGATAAGACAGAATGAAGGAAATAATGAGATGGAAGTAATGAGAGCAAATGAGTATTTAAGAATAACGTATGGAGATAATATACTTCCCTCTCCACTGCTGGGACATGTGCGGCCACAGCATGCTTCCAAACCTCAGCTATATCAACCGCACCGAACCGTACTCACGCTCAAACACACAGAGAAATAAAACAACACAAATAACTCAAAGAAAGTGTCAGGCATAAATATATTCTTAACAGATTACACAGTTCAAAATGTGCTTCATGATTTCAGTTAACTGAGTTTATTAAAAACAAACAAATATTATTTATAAGAAAGAATAAACCTGATTACATTAGTTTACCATTTAAATAGTTCCTTAAGAAAATAACTGCACGTTATCACTTTTTACAGTATTTTGGGGTGTAGTGTGACCTTATTCACAATACCTCACGCCTCGAGTACCTTATTGCTTTTATAAAATGGTTACCACACAATAAAAAAAGTCCTTCCACTACAAAATCCTGACAGTAACAGTAAACGGCAAGAGAATGTCTCGCTAAAACATGCCTCGTCTTATAGACCTCAAACTAAAACTTTTAGTCTTTTAGTATAAAACAGACAAATTGGTACAGCGCAAGTTTGCAAGTGTACAGTGTAAATGAACACACAATCACATCTAAACAGACATCTACACTCTAAAAAATGCTGGGGTGTTTCAACCCAACTTTAGGTCAAGTATGGACTAACCCACTTTTGGGTTAAAAATGTTATTAACAAATTTAACCCAACAGCTGGGTTAGTCCATACTTGACCTAAAGTTGGGTTGAAACACCCCAGCATTTTTAAGATTGTAATAAATAGAGCAATATTTCCTCCACACTTTGGAAACTGTAGACTTTCACAAAGATGCGTGCATTGCACACGTCAACATATCTCTCACACAACAAGAGTTTCACTGATGGGAAGAAGGCTGTGGTCTCAGAATTAAAGGCAAATTATGCAACATAACGCCAGGATTCAGCATTTTGCTGAAATACATCATTCATGGAACAGTTTTGACTCGACAGTATAATATTGATTGTTTATGTTGCTCAGGGTGTTGCAGTGATACACAGAACCGTGCCTTATAGTGAAAACACAGCTGGTGACCAATCAGAATCAAGGACTGGAAGTAACTGATTGAAAATATAGCTAAATGTCCAGGAGGAAAGTACTTAATGAACTGTTGAACTCTGATTCTACTGTCATTAGATGTGTATATGATTTCATCGCATAATTCATCATGACACCTGAAAGAAAACATGTTAAACTCAATAGGGCTACCGACAATCGATCAGACTGTTAAAACCAGAATGAATCATTTTTGTGCTTGTGATATGTATCTAGCAACTATCATGTAATCAATGTAAAGGTCATGTAAAGGTCATATAAAAAAACTATATATAATGTTAATACATTGTGACATTTTTGTGTGTGTGTGTGGCTTATATTCAATTTATATACAGTTTACCGAAATCATTGAAAATTTATTCTGTTTAGGTAACCAAAATAAATGAAAAAAAAGGCAAAATAAATGGACAGAGAAAATCAAACAAAAATAAAGCAAAATAAATGCTATATTTATTTAATATATACATATTAAGTCATTAAGTTAAAATAATAGGATGCACACATTAATTTTATACATATGCTATAATGTGCGTATATGCATTTTTGCTGATTTGATCTGATTTGACCCTTGAAAATATTTATGTGTACATGTATTCAGGTTGATTCATATTAAATATAGTAAAATATTTATTTAATAGATTTAAAAAATTTTTAAAAAAAAACTCTGCAAAGAAACTTTCAAACTGGTATATAAAAAAATACAAAGCCATACAGTCGGTCTTCGGTTCAAATGTTCAGGTCAACTGAGCAGTGAAATATGACGGACCGAAGGAGAAAAGCCTCAGCGTGGGGTCAGGCGTGTGTTTGTCTTGACCACAGCATTGACTCCAGGTGACTGTAACTGAATCAGTCTATGTTTAGTGCACTCTCAGCCTCAATAATCAGTGTAGGGGTTAGCAGACTTTATATAATTAGGATGTTATTTGAGCCCTTTATAACTGAAAGATTCTCTGTGGTGCTCAGAAGATGCCAGGAGGATAATATATGGTTGTGCAATCAGTTACATTCACAGTATCCTGCCAACAAGTCGACCTGGTCACGTTGTACTAGAAACATGGAAGTAAACGCTAGAGGGCAACATGATACACACTGGTCGCTTCGGGATAATACTAGGTCACAAGGATACATGACCCATCCCTTTTTTATGATGTCTCCTCCACAACCATATCTTCTGAGGGACAGACACATTTCAGCCAAGGTCAAAGGTGAAAGAAGAATGTGCATATTTATTTATTTATTTTATTTATTTATTTATTTATTTATTTATTTAATATACATATACATATTCCACTATACATAACGTCTACTGTATCTAACACACATACTGGAGGTCAAAAGTTTGGAACAAGGAAAATAAAGTCTCTGTTTTTGTTTGATAAAAAATACTGTAAAAAAAACAGTAATAGTAATATTGTAAAAAAAATAAATAATAATAATTAAATATAAAATAACCATTTTCTATTTTAATTTATTTCAAAATTTTATTTATTTCTTTTATGCAAAGTAATACTTACAAATGTTGAAAACAGTTTTTTCTTTTCTTTTTTTTTTTTTTGATGAAAAGAAAGTTCTAAAGAAACATTTTATATTGTAACATTTGAAATGTCCTTACTATCACTTTTGACAAATTTCAAGCATCCCAGTGGAAAAAAAGAGAGTTAATTTCTTTTTTTTAAATCATTCTTACCCTAAACCATTTGTACAGTATTATTTTAAAATGTATTCAAAATGAATCAATTATTATAATTGTTAACTGTAGTAATATTTCTGTATTTTGACTTTTTCGAAAACACCACCTGTCTATATAAATTGATTGATACTACAATATTGTGGCAGACTGCCAGGGTCCCGACATCAGTCGCCCCAGGCAACACATACACAGCAGCTGGCCAGCAATCAACACTTACACCTGATGGTGATCTCCTACTTAATATAAACACCATATATACACTGATGGAGAAAGAGGAAGACAGAGGGTCGTCGCGCGACACGGAGCCGGGGGCGGATTTTCGGAACGGACCGGAAACGGAAGTTAGACTAACTTGTGTTTGCAACCGTCGTGAGTGTTTGAAATAAATTATACTGAATTGCTTTAAGTATAAAAGTTGCTGAAATAAGAAGAATACGATGGGGAAATCGAGGAAAAAGAAAAAAGAGGAGGCTGGATCAGAAACAAGAGCTAGAATTGATGAATCAGAGATTGAAGATGAAAGTGATGAGATGGGTTGGACACAAGTGGACGGAGGGAGAATAAAAAGTGTTGAAAAAGCAAATAATAAGAGGAAGAAAGATAATGAAGATGATTCAGTAGGTACAGATGAGGATAGTGAAAGGGGGGTAATAAGTGAAAGGAGAGAGGAAATAAAAATGATTGTAAGATTTAAAGAGGGACAAGGAGTAAAAGGGGTAAACCCAATTGAGTTAACAAAGGAGTTGAGGAAACAATCAGGAGAGATTAGGGGTGCAAGAGTACTTCAGGATGGAGCATTATTGGTGATTTGTGATAATGAGGAGCAGAGGGATAAGGTGATGAAAATGAAGGTTGTGTGTAAACAAGTGATTTCAAGTTGTAATCAAACAGGTGGAAAATCATGGGTATGTGGAGTAATTACAGGGGTAGCATTGGATGTCACTATGGTAGAGTTGATGATAAATATTAAAGGAGGAAATGTAATTGAAGCAAAACGATTGCAAAGGAATAGGGAAGGGAATAAGGAAGAAAGTCTTTCTGTAATGTTGCGTTTTGAAAGTGGAGGAATGCTACCAAGTAAAGTGATGATTGGATATGTTAGCTTTCGGGTGAGAGAATATGTGCGTGCTCCGCTGAGATGCTATAACTGCCAGAGATATGGTCATATTGCGAGTGTATGCAGAGCCAAAAAGAGAACATGAGTACAGAAAATGTGGAAGAGGTGTGGAGGCAAAATGTTGTAATTGTGGAGGAGCCCATAATGTGGCATATGGAGGATGTGAAGTGAGAAAGAGAGCAGTAGAAATTCAGAAGGAAAGAGATGGAAATAAGCTGTCATATGCGGAAGCAGTTAAAAAAGTAGACTCAAGGAAAAAGATAGAGAGTGAGGAGAAGGAGATGTGGAAAGATCAAATCAGAAATGAAGAAAAGGAAAGGGAAAAATCGGATGACACAATGATAGTAAGTAAAAAGAGTTTTGTGTTATTCATGGCAGAGGTCATAAATTGTTCAGCGCAGACTGAAAGAAGAACAGAAAAGAAACAGATAATAGTGAGAGCAGCAGAGCGGTTCCTGGATATCAAAAGGGCTAACATGGGAAATGGTTAGAGATGGTCTAACTTTAGAAATACAGCCTAGTCTGTATTAATTTTACAATGGAATGCTAGGAGTTTGGTGGCTAATGGACTGGAATTTAAGGGTTATCTAAATAAGATGGAGGAAAAGCCAGATGTGATATGTGTACAAGAGTCTTGGCTGAAACCTAAATTTGATTTTGTAATTAAAGGGTATGTTTCTGTGAGAAGAGATCGGGAAGAGGGAAATGGTGGTGGGTGTGTTACTTTCATTAAATCTGAAATACAGTATAGAATGGTGGGGAAAGGAAGAGAAATGGAATATGTGGTGGTGGAGGTATGGAAGGATGATAAGAGTGTTGTAATAATACATTTTTATAATCCATGTAGACAAATGACATTGGAAGATATGCTGGAGATAGAAGGGCAAAGTAGAGAGAGGGTGATATGGTGTGGGGATTTCAATGCCCATAGTAGTATGTGGGGAGGAAGTGTAACTGACAGAAATGGGAAGGTGGTTGAAGAATTGATGGATGAGATGATGAATTTGATCTGTATGAATGATAGGGGAGGTACACGAGTAGACATGAGAACAGGTCAAGAAGCGGTGTTGGATTTATCTCTTGTAAAAAGTAGGTTAGGGGGAATAATTAACTGGAGGGTATTAAGGAAATGTACTATAGGTAGTGACCACTTTCCTATTTTGATTGAAATGTGTACCAATATGAATAATTGTGTAGAAAGAAGTGAGAGAAGAGAAGGGAGATGGAAGTATGAAAAAGCTAACTGGACTGAATATGTGAAAAGGGTGGAGGAGGGTTTAGACATAAATGAAATAAGAAGGGTAGATGATATAGAAGCTATAAATGAGAAAATTATAGGAGTTATGAAAAATGCAGCAGTAAGTAATATTCCTAAGGGTAAAGGAAGAAGAAAGACAAAAATGGTACCATGGTGGAATAAGGAGTGTGATGAAGCTATTAGAAGGAAAAGGAGAGCATACAAGAAGGCAAGAAGAATGCATAATTATACAGATTTAATCGAATATAAGGGAGAACAAGCAAAGGTTAAAGAGGTGGTAAGAAGGGTAAAAAGACAACATTGGAGAAATTTCTGTGATAGAATAGGGAGAAGTACACCAATAGGAGAAGTATGGAGTATGATCAGAAGGATGAATGGAATAAGGAAAGATATGGAATATCCTGTTTTAAATGAAGGGGAAGTTACAGCAATAGAAAACTGTGAGAAAGCAGAAATGTTTTGTAATACATTTATAAAAGTAAACAGTACGGAAAATCTGACTGAAGAGTTTAAGAGGAAGAGGGAGGAAGTATTACGAGAGCATCCTCATCTATTGGGAAAAAGACAGAAAAGAGATGATATGATGGATGTCCCGTTTGAAATGTCGGAACTAAAGCGAGCGCTGAGGAGAATGAGAGAAACTACTCCAGGGCAAGATAAAATCAGCTATTATATGATCAAGCAGTTAAGTGAGGAATCGTTGAGAGTAATGTTAGAATTCTATAATAAAGTGTGGGAAATGGGGGTGCTACTGCAAAGTTGGAAAGAAGCATTGATATTGCCAATAAAGAAACCTGGGAAGAATCCAAGTAAGCCGGCTAGCTATAGGCCAATAGCCCTTACTTCTCATGTAGGTAAAGTGATGGAGAGAATGATAACGGATAGGTTAGTATATTCTTTGGAAAAAGAAGGAAAATTAACACCTTTTCAAAGTGGATTCAGGGTAGGAAGAGGAACTATGGATCTGGTTATGTGTTTGGAAGCGGAAATAAAGAAAGCTCTGTCAAATAAAGAATCAGTAATTGCTGTGTTTCTTGATATTGAAAAAGCCTATGATATGTTATGGAGGAAGGTTCTGATGATTAAGTTGGAAGAGATGGGGGTAGGGGGAAGAATGTTTAATTGGGTTAATGACTTTCTTAAGCAAAGAGTAATAAGGGTGAGAGTAGGAGATACTATATCATCTCAAGGAATAATAGAAAATGGTACTCCTCAGGGAAGTGTGATAAGTCCAGTACTTTTTATAATAACGATTAATTATATATTTAGCAAGGTGGATAGGAGTGTTGGTAGATCACTGTTTGCAGATGATGGGGCTTTGTGGTTCAGAGGGAGAAACAATAAGTTCATTATGGGGAAAATGCAGAAGGCTGTGGATGAGGTAGTTAAATGGTCATATAAGTGGGGATTTAAGCTATCGGTGGAGAAGTCACAAGTTATAATATTTTCCAACAAGAAAGTAGGTAATGAATGGAAGTTAAGGATATATAACAGGAAAATGGCACGAGTAACATCAGTTAGATTCTTGGGAATGTGGCTAGATACTAGACTTACATGGAAAGAACATATTGATAAGATAGTGAATAGGTGTAAAAGAGTGTTAAATATAATGAAATGTATGGCAGGACAAGAGTGGGGAGCAGATAGAGGGGCACTTCAAACAGTATATATAGCAATGATAAGATCTGTACTAGATTATGGAAGTATAGCATATGGGTTGGCAGCAAAGTCACAGTTAGAGAAATTGGATAGAATTCAAGCACAGGCATTGAGAATTTGCTGTGGAGCATATCCAACAACACCTATAGCAGCAATGCAAATAGAGATAAATGAAATGCCGCTTAATATTAGAAGACAACAGTTAATGGCTGTGTATTGGACAAATCTTAATAGTCAGAATGAGGTACATCCAACAATGAAAATATTAGGAAAATGTTGGGAACAAGGAATGAAGAAACATAAGAGTTTTGGGTGGGTGGTAGAAGAAGATATTAAGGAGATGGGGATAGACAATTATAGATGTGTACCAAGAGTAATATATATGCATACTCCTATATGGATTATTCCTCAGCCGGTAGTAGATTTAACATTACTGAAGATAAGACAGAATGAAGGAAATAATGAGATGGAAGTAATGAGAGCAAATGAGTATTTAAGAATAACGTATGGAGATAATATACAGATATACACAGATGCTTCTAAAAAAGGAAGTAGAATAGGAGTGGCAGTCAATGTGCCAAAGTTAATGGTGAAGAAAAAAGCTAGAATTAGTGATAATTTGTCGGTGTATACAGGTGAGTTGATGGCTATTCTGCTAGGAGTACAAATAATTAAGGAAAGGAAAATTCAAAATGCAGTCATATGTTCAGATTCTTATTCAGCAATAATTAGTATTGATAATCAAAAGTCAGAATCAAGACCAGATTTAATCATGGAAATTCTTCAAAATCTCTTTGAATTGAACAAAATTAAAATAGAGGTACAGTTTATGTGGGTCCCAGCGCATGTGGGAATTAAAGACAATGAGGAAGCAGATAAATTAGCTAAACAAGCAGTAGATGAAGAGATGGTAGAAATTGAGTTACAACATAGTTTAAAAGAAATTAAATCAGTAATAAAAGAGAAAATGAGTAAAAAGTGGCAACAATATTGGGATAATGAGAGTAAAGGGAGACATTTATATGCAATACAAAAGAAAGTGGGAAAAGGTAGAAAAAGAGGGAGAAATAGAAGGGAGGAAAGTATAATTACAAGACTAAGGGTGGGACATACCGGTTTGAATAAAACATTACACTTAATATCTAAGCATCCAACAGGTTTGTGTGAGAAATGTGGACAGAGTGAAACTGTAGAACATGTGATTATTAATTGTAATGGGTATGATGAAGAAAGAGAAGTGCTAAGAGAAGAATTATGGAAGAATGAAGGGAAAGAGTTAACATTAAAGAATATATTAGACTCAGATATAGGAAATAGTATGGTTAATGTGTTGTTTCAGTTTTTGAATAATACTGGTTTAATGAAGAGAATATAGGATTAATATGTATTTAGGCTTGTAGAGAAAGGTAGAAGATGTGGATGAGTATAGTGTGAGACAGGGTAAGTAGATTTGGAGGTAAATAAGGTTACGGAAGGTTACGGGAGTTAAAGGGAAGTGGGGTGGAAGCTGGAGGATCTGAACACGCAGCGCCAGTGGTTTTTTTTTTTTTTTTTTTTTGGGGGGGGGGGGTGATTAGAAATGTTTCTGATCCAAGATCCAAGCTACCGGGTGATGGCAGTAATGCACTGTTAAGTGCGGTTGCCAATAAAAAAAAAAAAAAGAGGAAGACAGAGCATCTGCGTCCAGACATTTGTGAATGTCTGAAGAGCCCCAAAGAAGAGAGGGCCCTTGAAAAGTCTGGAATATATATTTTCAAGGGGGGGGGGGCATTAGGACTGCCTATGCATAGGGCCCAGGATCTTGTGCAGCGCCCCTGATATTATAACATTATATCTTCCAGCGACGAGAGGATACAATCACGGTTTTTAAGTAAACTCCCTCTAAAAAGATAAATGCACAGACGCGAATATATGCAACTTCCATTTCTCTCTCTCTCTCTCTCGAATAGGCAATATTTGAGAAAATGGTTTGGTGATTTCTAATTATTGGGTGGATTAGCCCCAATCAATGTCTACGGCAGTTATCGCCCTGATCAGACATATGCTGTGGCACTATCATGCAGTCTGTTATGATATGACGTTAGCAAATATTAGCTATTTTTTTGCAAACATTTCTTTGAGTAACATGACCATTAATATGAACTCACAATTAAATGTAACAAAACAAATGATCACTTTTCGTTAAAATCTTTATTTATGCCAAAAAAGCTTACATTTATGTGTCTTTTTGTTCACTGTAGCAACAATGTTGCCGAGATAATTCATACCCCTTCGTTTGAAGTGTGGTCCCGAAAAATCTTCATTTGAATGGCTATTTGGCCCTTCCCCTTACCCCTACCCCTCAAACCAAAAGAGAATTGAGACACCCCTATCCCTTCACGTGAATGCGCGAAACGGAGGGGTAGGGGAAAGGGGAAGGGTTAAGGGGTAGAATTGGGATTGGGCCTTGATGGCTGCTCTGTCAGATCTTCGTCATCAGTAAGGAACCTAGGTGTGCTATTTGATGGCAGTCTTTCCTTTTGAAAGCCACATTTCAAGCATTTGTAAAATGGCACTTTTTTTCACAATCTCAAAAATATCAAATTTTGACCTATGCACAAATGCAGAAACATTAATGCATGCGTTCATGACCTGAAGTTTAGATTGTTTAATGCTTTGAGTAGTTGTTCTGCAAGCTCAAACAACAGCTGGTTTCAAAATGCTGCAGTTAGAGTTCTTACTAGAACCAGGACGTATTAGCCCAATTCTGTCAACATTGCACCGTATTAAACATTTGTATAAATTGTAAAATATTATTACTAATAAAGACTTATTGCATTTAAGTCCTACATGTACGCTGCAAAACTCTGGCAATTTGATGCCTGGAATATCAAAATCAACGGTGGGTGGCAGATCTGTTTCATATTTGGCACCCAAACTGTGGAAATAACCTACGTAACACACTCTGTCAGACGCACTGTCAATTTAAATTTAGATTAAAGACCCATCTCTTTATCCTGGCTTGCACATAACACACTGACACATTTCTAATTCAAATTCATTAAAATATTTTTAGCCTGCCTGCAAGCGGGAACACTTCCCATAAAATAAAATGTGCTTGCTACATGGTTCAAAGAATGGCATCTACGCTAATATTAGTCTATTTATTTTTTACTCCGAGGTCACCATAGCAACCAGATCCAGTCTGTATCCAGATCAGATGGTCACTGCAGTCACCCGTATCCAGCTCAGATGGTGGCTCAGCACCTAAAGAGGACCTCTACAGACCTGAAAACAGCGGAGACCGGGACAACTACAGGTGCTTCTCAAATTAGAATGTCGAGGAAAAATTCACTTATTTTAGTAATTCAACTCAAATTGTAAAACTCATGTATTAAATACAATGGAAACAGACTGAAGTAGTCTAAGTCTTTGGTTCTTTTAATTGTGGTGTTTTTTTGGCTCACATTTAACAAAAACCCACTAATTTAAGATCTCAACCAATTAGAATATGATGACATGAATAATCAACTCAAAATACCTGCAATGGTTTCCTGAGCCTTAAAAATGGTCTCTTGACAATCACTGACACCCTTCACAAGGAGTGTAAATCACAAAAATGCATTGCCAATAAGCTGGCTGTTCATAGAGCGCTGTATCAAAGCATGTTAAGTTGAGTGGGGAATGAAAAAGATGCACAACCAACCGAGAGAACTGCAGCATTGTGAGGATTGTGAAGCAAACTGGATTTAAGAATTTGAGTGGACTTCACAAGGAATGCACTGAGGCTGGGGTCAAGGCATCAAGATCCACCACACATAGAAGTGTCAAGGAATTTGGCTATGGTAGTCGTATTCCTCTTGTCAAGCCACTCCTGTACCACAGACAATGTCAGAGGCATCTTACCTGGGCTAAGGAGAAGAAGAACTGGACTGTTGCCATTGGTCCAAATCCTTTTTTTTTTTTTTTAGATGATAGCAAGTTTTGTATTTCATTTGGAAACCAAGGTCATAGAGTATGGAGGAAGGGTGGAGAAGCTTACAGCCCAAGTTGCTTGAAGTCCAGTTTTAAGTTTCCACAGTCTGTGATGATTTAGGGTGCAATGTCATCTGCTGGTGTTGGTCCCTTTGTGTTTTTTGGAAACCAAAGTCACTGCACCCATTTACCAATAAATTTTGGAGCACTCCATGCTTCCTTCTGCTGACCAGCTTTTTTAAGACGCTGATTTAATTTTCCAGCAGGATTTGGAACCTGCCCACACTGCCAAAAGCACCAAATCTATCTATGGGTTATTATCAAGAGGAAGATGAGAAACAAGAGACCAAACGATGCAGATGAGCTGAAGGCCACTGTAAAAGAAACCTGGGCTTCCAGACCACCTCAGCAGTGCCACAAACTGATCAGCTCCATGCCACGCCGAATTGAGGCAGTAGTTACAGCAAAAGGAGCCCCTACCAAGTATTGAGTACATGTACAGTAAATGAACATACTTTCCAGATGGCCAACAATGTACTAATAATGTTTTTTATTGGTCTTATGAAGTACTCTAATTTGTTGAGATAATAAATTGGTGGGTTTTTTGTTAAATATGAGCCAAAAGCATCACAATTAAAAGAACAAAGGACTTCAGTCTGTGTGCACGGAATTTTATTTAAATTAAATTAAATATGCATTTAGCAGACAGTTTTATCCAAAGTGACTTACAGTGCATTCAGGCTATCAATTTCTACCTATCATTTGTTCCCGGGGAATCGAACCCCCTGCTCTACCAATTGAGCTACAGGAACACAAGTTCCTTTATTAAATTTATACACCAGTTTCACAATTTGAATTGGAATTTGAAAAAAAAAAAACGGACTCCACTCAGATAGCATTTAATAGAACCGACTTTGAGACCTTTGGTGCCGTTGAGAAACGAAATGAAAGAGGTGATGAGAGTAGCATAAAAAATAATTGTGTGGCGCGATTTAAAAAAAAAAAAAAAAAAAAAAAAAAACTCATGGTGCCATTGCATTCTATTACACACTATGAGCTTGACTAATCCCAGTGGTCCACTTCACATTGCTTTTATATGCAATTTTATTTCCCACTTTCCTATTTACGGTCATTCTGGTAGGACGTGAAGGCAGCATCAGTGAAAGCTGAGAGACAATGGTAGCTTTAACAACATTAGTCTTTCAGAGTGGCAAGAAGGTCTTTCAGAAAGGTAATTTTGAAACCTAACGCATAATACCTTCTTCATCTGGAGCTGGAGCTGTTGGCACTGCTCCATCGTTCAGGAGCAACTTTTGTGCAAAACTTGCTTTATACTACTGACCCTTAGTCACAAAGCAGTCCATTGTAAAATTGTTCGCACAAACATAAACTAATTCCGATAGAGTTGAGAGAGCATTTTCTAAAAAAAAAAAAAAAATTTATCCACCTTGTCTTCAGTGGCTCAGATTTCAGGAGTTAATGGAGAGAGCTTTGTGGATTCATACATCCAGCTACAGAACACCAATGCTGAAAACAGGTAGTTAGGAGACATTGTTATTATTTATGGGGATTAAAAAAAAAAGGAGTGGGTGGATTTATATCATTATAGGGTGGTTGTGTACACATACTGCCAACACACATTTATGTCCAAGCAACATGTGAAAGTGAATTTTGCATAATAGGTCCCCTTTAAGTTATACAAATGCAAAGTAAAAGCATTTTCACTAGTGGTTTCAGATATGTATAATAGTATATACTATAGTGTAGATACAATAATATATATTTCACAAGGGCAACCCAGTACAGTTAGCATGTCATTATATCAATTTAGACCCATAATGCAATGTGGAGTACCATCCTGAAGTGGTTTATTTAGCAATAATGACTGACAGACTGCAAATGATCCTGTTAATTACAAACAATAAGAACATAATTTAACATAAAATATTGATTTGAGTTGAAAGTTTCTGACTATTTGAGTGTTCCAAGAAACATGAAAGCAGTTTAATTGGCTGACACAGAAAACTGTTGAGTATACAGTTTAGCAAATTTACGGAAACATAGTATAATGCAAAACAAAACAAAATAAAAAGAAGGAGAACACATACTCCTATTCATTGAGTGAAAATCAGTTTGTACGATGTGTGAGGTTTTATAAACCAAACGTGCTGATATAATTGTCAAAAACAAGATAAGTGCAACACAACATGATATATTGTTATAAAATGCGTAATTTTCCCCAAATACTGAGCCAAATTAATATAAGTGTGTGTGTTTGATCATTCTGTGTGTGTGTGTGTGTGTTGAATGTAAACTGGTATCAGCACTTTTGCCCTTAGAAGTGTTTGGGGTGATAGAACTAGGGAATTGTATTTCAAAGTCATCACCCCTAGGGGGCAGAATGATCTTTTTAAAGGCTTGTAAATCTAAGTACTTTGACTGTAAAATGCTTTATTTGAGCAGGTTAAGTCAACATTACTCATTTTTGTTTAAAGCTGAAGTACTAAAATAAAAACTAAATAAACTAAAACTTAAACATTATACAGACATATTCAATAGAAAAATAATAAATGACAAAACACCCAGCAACATTACTAAACCTTTACCTTAAATTAAAATAAAAACAGAAAATATGAAAATAAATTTAATTCAAATTATTAACAAAGTCTGAATACTTCAGTGTGCCTGATTTTTTTTTAATCCCTTATTTCGCTGACCCTATTTGTATGAAATATAAAATGAACATATTGGGAAATCGTGCAAAAAGTTATCAAAAAGTTTTTTTGTTTTTTTTACTACACTTAAGCTAAAAGTATGTTTATTTAAATGTATTAAAATTATTATTTTATTACAGTATAGTATTTTATTTCTGTTAAAATATATTAACAAATAAATGTAATTTAAATTTAGCTTCCTAAAGAAAATATATTATGCCAAAGTAAATGTATCTTATTTTAAGGTTATTTATAATATTATTTTATGCAGTTTAACTATCATTCCCTCACGCTTGTATCCTCACACAGAGATTACTAAACATGCCTATTTTAAAGAATTCATGCCTTTGTAAGTAATGATAAGGAATTCACACCAGAAATATTTCAGAGGGTTTCGGCAGCTTTAACAATCCAAACCTGGATCTTGCGTACAACAACCCAGCTCGTTTGGGCTGCAGTGACTCGGATTCGTAGACATGCCACGGTTGCCGGCACAAGTTTCTGGACTGCTGGTTCATTAAACTGGCCTTGCTGAAAAGCACCCAGCTTGTCAAATCCGGAACACTCCACCTCCGACTCCTTTTTCACCAGCGTTTTTCCGAGTTCCACTTCAGCATTGGCCAGCTCATCTTTCCCATCCAATCCTGTATGTATTTGGACACGTGAGATGAGAACAGGTTCATGAAAGACCACTAAAATGTAGTTTTCTGGGACAATAGGTGATACACCCCAGAAATACTCTAAGCCCTGGCTGTAAGCTTTGTCGACTGTATTCGTCTGATAAGTTTCAATATTCGTGCTAATGTCTGCTGGAGGGTTATCAGCAACTTCTTCAACAAAGTCCTCATCCTTGAGATGATTGAACGTCCCCTTAAATGATGAATAAGTGCCCATGTGCTGAAACAGAGATGGGCGGAAACGAATGACTTCATCCTGCATCAACAATTTGTGAAAATGCGACAGCAGGAAGTCACAGGGCATCTCTTGGTAGAAATTATAAATGAATCGGGCCAGAATGGGCAGATCTCTGGACTGATAGAGTTTTCCAATGTAGCCCAACTTGGAGAATTCCAATGTGACCCACTTTGAGTTGCTCATTGAATGGATGTGCTCACGTATACTGGAGAGAAAGTTCTTCGAACAGCTCACGTCATCCTCCAGCATGACATAGTATTGGGAGAGATTACTGCTAAAATGGAGCAAATAGGAGTAGTCCACATTTTGCTTCGAACGGAAGGACACGCGCTCAGAAGCATCATTGAAGTTCCTCTTCAGTCCTGTGAGGGGAGGATAGTTGTCTTCATTGGCATGAATGACAAGAAGTTGACCCTTGGACAGCCGCGTGTGGAATTCATTTGTAATCTTCTCCAATGTCTGCTGGATCCAGCTCACATCAAAGTCAGCAAGAAGGACAACGACGACCATATGATCCAGCTCTTCCTCTGAGGAGGCAGAGTAGATTGACTGAAGAGTGTCCTGAAGATAACTGCCCTTTTCCCTCTTCACAGATGAGAGGCCCACTGTCAGGTATTCTGAAAAATGAGGAAACACAAGGGCGTGAATATAAAGTTGTTTTCTGGGTTCACAATTTCTTATTCAAGATTTTGTTTTGTTTTTCAGATAAAATATTCAAAGTTACATTTTTTCTTGCTCCACTGGCAAATAGTCGAGATAGATAGATAGATAGATAGATAGATAGATAGATAGATAGATAGAGTGTAGAAGAGATGGGGGTGTAGAAGATGGCGCCGCCGAGTCCGGTCGCCATCCAGGTCGCTCCGCTTAGATTATGTTTTTATTTACTTTTTTTTACCTACTTTTGCTTTCTCTTTTTACACACATTACCTCTGCACCGATCATATACGACAAAGAAACACTTTTGGACATTGGACACCGCTTCACTGACCTGTTTCAGGACACTTTATCCTCCAACCCATCATGGCCATCTGAGATTCTCCGGAACGCCGAGGTGAACAATGGCCACCTGAATAACCACCCGAGGCGACGGATCAAGAAACACCGCGGGAAACGTGCTGGGATTCGCAACAGACTGAGGAAAAGCGCACACAGCCCTCCTTTACCTAGCATTCTTTTCCCCATTGTCCAGTCTCTGGAGAATAAGATGGACGATCTTAGAGCCAGGATAAGTTTCCAACGGGACATTAGGGACTGTAACATCCTTTGTTTGTCTGAAACGTGGCTCATGCCCTTGGTCCCGGACGCTGCTGTAACGCCGTCTGAAAACTTCTCTGTTTTACGGATGGACAGGACAGCCGAGGCCGGCAAATCCAAAGGCGGAGGAGTGTGTTTCATGATTAACAAGAAATGGTGTGACCCCAGGAATATCTCCACTCTGTCGCGCTCCTGCTCGCCTCATCTGGAACATTTATCCATTATTTGCCGCCCATTCTATCTGCCTAGGGAGTTTTCATCGATCATCGAGCTTTGTCTGAGCTTCACGATGCGCTCAGCGGCAACATCAACAAACATCCTGACGCTGCTATTATCATCGCTGGGGACTTTAATAAAGCCAAACTCAGGCAAGTTATGCCTAATTTTTATCAACATGTATCCTGTCCAACCAGAGGAACGAATACACTAGATCATTGCTACACTCAGTTTAAGAATGCCTACAAAGCTCGCACACTACCGGCTTTCGGCAAATCGGACCATGCCGCCATTTTCCTCACACCGGAATATAAACAACGGCTCGTTCAAGATCCCCCGGTGCAGAGGGTGGTGACGCGATGGTCCGCCCAATCAGAAGCAATGCTACAGGCTGCTCTTGATGACATAGACTGGGACATGTTTCGCGCAATTTCATCTGACGTCAGCGAGTTCATGGATGTAGCATTAAGCTTTGTAAACACGCTAGCCGAACAAGCTACGGATACAATAACTATAAGGACATTCTCTAATCAGAAACCGTGGGTGGACAGATCAATCCGTGCAGCAGTAAACAAACGCACTGCTGCTTACAACGCCGGTCTTCTGTCGGGAAACATGAGCGAGTACAAAGCATCGTGCTATGCTCTCCGACGCGCAGTAAGAGCCGCCAAACACAGATACAGGGAACGCATAGAGTCACATTTCCAGTAAAATGACTACCGACGCATGTGGCAATGACTAAGGACCATCTGTGCCTTTGGACATAAATCCTCTGCAGAGGTGAGAGCAGATCCGTCGCTGGCTGATGAGCTAAACACTTTCTACGGCCGCTTTGAAAGCAATCTAAGCAGTGTGAGTCTGTCGATCAGCGCGTCAGGAAGCAGCAGTCAGATCAGCGATCATCATGTGATCACCGTGTCAGAGAATGAGGTTTGGAGGGCACTAAAGCGAGTGAATGTAAGGAAAGCAGCCGGACCTGATGGGATTTCTGGCCTTGTTCTGCGGTCCTGTGCTGATCCGCTCGCTGGTTTGTTTACATCAATTTTTAATGAGTCCCTTGCTACACCGGTGGTTCCTTCCTCATTCAAAAAATCTGTCATCATCCCTGTGCCTAAGAACAATAAACCCTCTTGTCTGAATGACTATTGTCCAGTTGCCCTCACAAGGACTGGTTAAAAACGTCATCTGCTCCTCCATACCGGATACTTTGGACCCTCTTCAGTTTGCCTATCGCCCAAACAGATCCACAGATGATGCCATCTCTCACATTCTGCACTCTTCTCTCACACACATTGACAGCAATAACAGGAACTACATAAGGCTGCTATTTATTGCCTATAGCTCAGCTTTTAATACTATAGTCTCCTTAAAGCTAGCTTCTAAACTCATAGACCTCGGCCTGAATTCTTCACTCTGCAACTGGATTCTTGATTTCCTCACCGGCAGACCTCAAGTGGTGAAACTAGGCCAGTACTAGCTCCATCACCCTGAACGTAGGAGCCCCACAGGGCTGTGTCCTGAGTCCCCTGCTCTACTCTCTCTACACACATGACTGCGTGTCTTCGCACAGCTCCGCATCTATAATCAAATTTGCTGATGATACTGTGGTTCTGGGCATCATTCACCACAATAATGAGACCGCATACTTGGATGAGGTAGAGAAATTAACATCATGGTGCCAGGACAACTGTCTCTCTCTGAATGTGAGCAAAACTTAAGAACTGATTGTGGACTACAGGAAGAGACAGCAGCAGCCCTATACACCTCTTATGATCAGCAGGACCCCTGTGGAGAGGGTGAGCAGCTTCAAGTACCTTGGTGTAAACATCTCCGAGGACCTGACTTGGACTACTCGCATTCAAACACAGGTTAATAAAGCCAGGCAAAGACTGTACCATCTGCGACAGCTGAGGAAATTCAGGGTCTCACCAGCAATCCCGAAAACTTTCTATTCTGGGGCTATAGAAATTGTATTGATTCAGTGTATCTCAGTGTGTTATGGGAACAGCTCCAGTCAAGACTGCAAAGCCCTGCAGAGAGTTGTGCACTTAGCTGAGTGCATTTCAAGGTCTGCTCTCCCCTCTCTGCAGGACATCTACCTCAAACGCTGCAGAAGCAGAGCTGCTAAAATCACCAAAGACTCCACCCACCCCAGTAACCATTTTTTCACTTTGCTGCCATCTGGTAAGCGCTTCCGTAGCCTGAAGGCAAAAACCGAGGCTCCTAAAGGCTCCTAAACTCAAAACCAGCCTCTTAACATCCTCATGCCTCCACTTAATGTACACTTTATCAGTAAGATATTCATCATTCACTACCTCACATAGACACACTGACAGTGTCACCCTGTTTGCACATTTGCTTCTTGTACATTCCTGTATATCTTAATATTTAAGACTACAGTTTACTTTCATGTACATTATTTTGCGTTCTATATTTAATCCTACAATATAGATCTTTTTTATATTTTATTCTTATATTTTTATTGTTTACTTTTATTTCATTCTTACATAGCTTTATTTATGTATATTTTCATCTGTGTTGATTTCTTTAATAATTGCACTGTCCATGGAGCGGACCTGACTCACATTTAACTGCTGGTTATATATGCTATATATAATTTTGTATGTGACAAATAAAAATCTTGAATCTTGAATATCAATGTGAAAACAGGTTTGGCTGTAAATTAAATGAATGCATCTATTTACAGGGGTTTTATTAAAAGCAAAACACAAAAGAATGGAGCATTGGAATGACTTGAAAGTCACAAAATAAACAAACAACCGTGAACACGAGGACCAAGATAAAAGAAACAAAAGCAAACATGAACAATGTCAACCATTACATTTAACAACTGACCAAACACTGAAAACACAAGAGCTATAGTCAAGGTCAAATATATCGGCACCCTTGGTAAATATGATCAAAGAAGGCCGAGAAAATTAATCTCCGTTGTTAATCCTTTTGATCTTTAATTTTATTTAAATGACAAAAAGCTAACCTTTCATTGGACAATAAGAATTTAAAATGGGGGGGCAATATAGTTATCATATAAATGTTTTTCTCAAATACATGTAGGACACAATTATTGGCAACCCTAGAAATGTTTATGAGTAAAATATCTCTGAAGTATATACCCATTCATATTTATAATTTTGAGCACTCCAGGGTGATTATGAACATGAAATTATTCAGCCATGGATAAAAGAAATATAAATAGGAGGGAAAACAAAGCCCAAATGTCCTTAATCATCCATCACAATGAGAAAAACCAAAGGATAAGTGAGCTACACTAATTAGTGAATTAGTGAAGTGGCTTTAAGAAAAAAGCTAGAGCAGTGAAAATTCCCATTTCCACCATCAGGGCAATAATAAAAGGGTTCCAATTAACAGAAAATGTTACAAATCTGCCTGTAAGAGGACGTGTGTCTATATCGTCCTAATGCACGGTGAGAAAGAGAGTTTGAGTGGCCAAAGACTCTTCAAGGATCACAGCTGGAGAATTGCAGAAAATAGATAAGGTCAGAAAACCTTAAAAAAAATTGTCAAATAGCACCTACATCACCACATGTTTTTGGGAGGGTTTCAAGAAAAATTATCCTAGCTCATTCAAAAACAATCCCCAGCATATTCAGTTATCATACACAACGGCAACTTTAAATGGGACTGGCTTCTATGGTCAGATGAAATAAATAAAGAAAGCTTTTTGCAGCAAACACTCTAAATGGGTTTGGTGAACACAGGGATAAAAAGTACCCCATGTGTCCAATTAAATATACTGCTGTATTTTTAATGTTGAGGCCCTATATTTCTGCTGGAGGTCCTGGGTGTCTTGTTTTGATACATGGCATCTTTGACTTAAACATAAAAAAGTGTCTCTGTTAGAGATCACATAACGGGACATGTTTGGATCTTCCAACCGTACAATAATCCAAACACAAACCTCAAAAACAACAAAAATGGGTCACTGGGCACAAAACAAAAGCTTCTGCTATGGCCATTCCAGTCCTCTGACCTGAACCCTACAGAAAATGAGTGTGGTGAACTTAAGAGGAGAAGCTGGGGATCTGGGATCTGGAGTGATTCTTGATGAAGGAATGGTGTCTGATCTCTTGTCAGGTGTTCTCTATCCTCATCAGGCATTATAGAAGGAAACTTAGAGCTGTTAAACTGGCAAATGGAGGTTTCAAAAAGCATAGAATAAAATGGTGCCTTTAAATGTGGCCAATGTGTATTAGAGAAAAACATTTAATTCATAATGATATTTCCCCCATTTAAAATTCTTATTATCCATTGAAAGGTTAGATTTTTGTGATTTTATTTTAAATAAAAGATCAGAAGGATTAACAATGCTGATACATTTTCACAGCCTTCTGTGATCATATTTACAAAGGGTGCCGATATTTTTGGCCATGACTGTATACAGTATATACACAGGGGGCTAAAAAGTGTAACAAGATAACGATACACTTGGGGATATAACCATGGATGAATCACTTAATGAAAGGATTACAAGTGACTACAAAAGCTGACAACAAAAACAGACAACACTGTGAACATGTATCGTAGGCAGAGCTAGTGGAGCTTGAGACCAGGACAGAGTTGGCGGAGCTGGAGACCAGGACAGAGTTGGCGGAGCTGGAGACCAGGGCAGAGCTGGTGGAGCTGGAGACCAAGGCAGAGCTGGTGGAGCTGGAGATCAGGACAGAGTTGGCGGAGCTGGAGACCAGGGCAGAGTTGGCGGAGCTGGAGACCAGGGCAGAATTGGTGGAGCTGGAGACCAGGGAAGAGCAGGTGGAGCTGGAGATCAAGACAGAGCTGGTGGAGCTGGAGACCAGGCTAGAGCTGGTGGACTGGAAACCAGGGTAGAGCTGGAGACCAGGGCAAAGTTGGTGGACTGGAGACCAGGGCAGAGCTGGTGGAGCTGGAGACCAGAGCAGAGCTGGTGGACTGGAGACCAAGACAGAGCTGGTGGACTGGAGACCAAGACAGAGCTGGTGGACTGGAGACCAGGGCAGAGCTGGTGGACTGGAGACCAGGGCAGAGCTGGTGGACTGGAGACCAAGACAGAGCTGGAGGACTAGAGACCAGGGCAGAGCTGGTGGACTAGAGACCAGGGCATAGCTGGAAACCAGGGCAGAGCAGGTGGAGTGGAGACCAGGGCAGAGCTGGTGGAGCTGGAGACCAGGGCAGAGCTGGTGGACTGGAGACCAGAGCAGAGCTGGTGGAGCTGGAGACCAGGGCAGAACTGGTTGAGCTGGAGACCAGGGCAGAGCTGGTTGAGCTGGAGACCAGGACAGAGCTGGTTGAGCTGGAGACCAGGGCAGAGCTGGTTGAGCTGGAGACCAGGGTAAAGCTGGTTGAGCTGGAGACCAGGGCAGAGCTAGTGGAGCTGAAGACCAGGGTAAAGCTGGTGGAGCTGGAGACAAGGGCAGAGCTGGTGGACTGGAGACCAGGGTAAAGCTGGTGGAGCTGGAGACCAGGGCAGAGTTAGAGACCAGGGCAGAGCTGACAGACAGGAGACCAGGGCAGAGCTGGGCGGACTGGAGACCAGGGCAGAGCTGGTAAAGCTGGAGACCAGGGCAGAGCTGGTGGACTGGAGACCAGGGCAGAGCTGGTGAAGCTGGAGACCAGGGCAGAGCTGGTGGAGCTGGAGACCAGGGCATAGTAGGTAGAGCTGGAGATCAGGATGGAACTGGAAACCGAGATAAACCTGGTGCCTACACCAACATTGGCAGAGGGCTCCTCCACCTCTCTCACAGAGAAGGAGTATACGCTCAGCACAAGTGCTCACTCCACAAATTTGTTAAATGTCTCTTGAGAACCATCAAAGGAAAGTTGTGAGCAAAGTGGTTTTTAGCAAGTCCAGAGAAAATCGGATCTGCACTTTTATTATTAATATTATTATTATTTGAGGCTCATATATGAGTCCATGTATATGTATGTTACCATAACTTGCATTATACTCATTACTACACTGATTCCGCGGATACCGCTTGCAAAACAAGTCCCTTTAATGAGTTGATCTTGCAACATGCTCTTGTACTGTTGTATTTGTATTGTATTATGTGGTGAGTTGGGTCGGGCTGAGGAGAGCCATGGGAGCAGAGCGAGGCTAGTGCAATGAGCAACACCTGTGGTCTCGAGTCCCACAGAGGCACTCAGGAAAAAGAGTGACGACAATGCAGGACGAGAGAGGACCAGGCCTTGACTATTCATGTTTATATATATATATATATATATATATATATATATATATATATATATATATATATATATATATATATATATATATATACACAATTACCTCTATTTCAAGATATATTCTCAAGTAAATTGTTCTTGTTTTAAGAACAGCTTGTACTTTTACTGGAGAACAAATCTTGCATGTGTGTGATTTTCACAGTTTCACAGAGGGGTTCAAACAGGAAGCAGCCTCACACTCGAAAACAAGTACAGTAGACTACAAAACTTGATGCAATGACAGCTGCTCACATGTACATAAAAAATTCAGTTTAAAAGTGTTAAAACACTGCACTTGCTGCACTGGTGGACTGATAAATAGCATTATTTATGCAGCATTTAAAAAATGGACATCGCATTTAATTGCAATTCCTTTTAGTGACATCTGTAGCATTATCTTCTAGATCTGTTGCACCAAAAACAAAACATCTACATCAGGTACGTGAAACTCAATTCTGGGAAGGCCAAACCCTTGTAAAGTTTAGCTTAAAACCCTAAGTAAATGCAACTGATCCAGCTAAGCAAGTCCTTTAGGCTTATGTGTGTTAGACACTGCTGATCAGATCTAAATGCATGTAGATGAAAACAGATAACTCACTCTTGGACTGCTGGAAGACTCCTGCCAAAACTTTAATGGAAACATTGAAATGCAGGTAATGGCCTTTAAGATCTTCCATCCAAGTCTCCTTATCCCAGATCCAGGTCAGTGACGACCCCTGTAGCAAACAAGATATAATAAAAATAATTCATTGCTCAGAACTAAAAGGAAATAACGGTCCAGAGTCTGTCACTATGTAGATTTCCCCTTCAAAAGTTACTAGTACTGTATGTACACTAGAGGTACTAATAAGTACCTGTTACTATGCAACGTTTAGGGGTCAAAAAGATAAAAATAAGGTACCACTGCAGTGACAGCTTTTGTACCCTTTTTCCTGAAAGTGAAGAGAGCTACAAACATGTCAGGAAGTTCAGTATTAAGCAGTTAGTCCCTGCTGTTGTAACCACAGCATTAAGCAGTTAGACCCTGCTGTTGTAACCACACCGTCATGTGAGTAAATGGCCTAATTCTATCACCAACAGCTATTTCAAAAAAGCTGTGTACCCTATGAGTTAAACCTTTTCAGAAGTAACAGGAAAATATATATACTGTAGTTCTTGTCTTGATACTTGATACATTTTGTTCTATATTTCTTTATCATTTCTAACCAAAAACAAGGGAAAGAAACTTCTTGTGAAATGTTTAGTTTCAAAAGTGTGCTTCTTTGTTTCAAATACAGTGTGACTTCTTTTATTATTTTAGTGAAAAAAATTATAATGTCCACAACACTGCTTTTAACTCCCATATTTAATAAAAAGGCAACGTTTCAACCCTTCTGGGTCTTCTTCAGACTGCTTTTATTATTTTGTAATCAATTTCATACCAATACTGTCACAGTGTTACAGTCTCCACAGCATAAATAACCTAGTTCACTATTCTCTTACACTGTACACAACGTTCAGCATATTACGCCACTTTCAAACCTGATGTAATGTCATGGGAAATATTATGTTGTGAGAGAAAAATCATTAGCAGTATGACTCAAATGTACAGGAAACGCCATCAAACTACAATATGAACAGAACAAGGGCACCTTGTGGTGTGCCAAAGTCTGAGACTAACCTTGTCTGAGGACATACAACACAATAAGATTCTTAAAAGGATACTTCACCCACAAATGAAAACCCTCTCATTATTTACTCAAACTAAGCTCATTCCAAACCTATTTGACATTCTTTCCTTCATTGTGGAACACCTGATTGTGGATAATCAGGTTTGGACTGCCACAAGTGTGTGTAAATGATAAAAGAAGGTTGATTTTTTTGGATATTTAATAATCATGCTATAAACACAACCTAATACCTCGAGGCTTCCTGATTCTGCTTCCCGCGTGTGGATGTAGACCCTGGTCAAAATGAAAAGACCAGCAGCTAGGAGGAGGATGTTTTTCAGATAGCATCTCATCACACACCTTCTTCTGTTAAGAGACACAGACACTTTAATACTGTAACACCAACATTAAACACTTCACTTGGACCTCCAAATGCTGTTTTTCCAATATGTTTGATTGTCTTTAATCAGTAGTTGCACTGTGCAATTATTCACACTGACCCCGTTTGAATAATTAACGGCCGATTATGAAAGATTCAACTCACAAATTCAACACTGTCATGAAGAGCAGCAGAATAGTGCTTCTCAAACTAGTAAGTTGCCATCTACTTAGTAGTATAGGGAAAAGTAGCAAAGGGAGTGTAAACGTAAATTAATATGTCTGTGAATATCAGCATATTTGTTATTAATAAGTATTGTATATCTGGTTAGAAAGGTAGCATCACCACAAGGACGATTTAGACAGCTTTAAAGCTCAAATAATAGATTAGGCAGTTCATAAAAGCATGTTACCAAAAACAGAAGCAGGCTGCACATTTCTAGTTTGAATGCCTCTGAAATGTCTTGCTCTATGGAGTTTAACTGCAAGTGCATTACATTTGCTTTTCATTGTGTGTAACTTTTTAAAAAAATATTTGATGTAGCGTCGACTGTAATAAGTTCACGTTTTAAGTCAGAAAGTTGATTTAAGCAAAAAGTTATTGCTGCTTTAATGCAACAATTGATGTGTATTATTTTAATTTGAAAACCCAGATTTAGCTATAAGTGGAAATACTTTCAAAATCCTAAAAAATGATTGAGAGCTGGCTGTGTAGTAAAGGAATTACTGAATGTTTGATTTGTTATTATGTATTGTAACCCCAGTGATACAGGCCTTTCTTTTAAACCATGACTGATCTTTCCTCGTGAGCAAAGTGAATTTTGCCTAGGCACGTCTACCATTATGCACTATATTTGCATTTAATGAAAACACACATCATTTGTCATTATATCTGAGGTACAACAAATAGAGAGTAAACCAGGCAAACTGGTTTTAGTCTGTTAGGTGAAGAATGTGTGAATCTGGACTCACACCACGTTTCTTAAAACCAGGTAAGTTTGCAGTTTGAACAAGTTATGGCAGTTGTTTTGTTTAAAAGCATCTATCAGGTTTTACAGGAAAAGTCTAATCTGACCATCCTTAAGCCTTTATATTAAAAGCTAACCAAAAAAAAAAAACAAGTTTACTCAAGTTAAGACATCCCTAGGCATAATGGTTTTTATACTGTACAGACTGTTTATTCTATCGCCCTACACCAAACCATACCTCTTAAACATTCTGCATTTTTAAAATAAATTTTTATTAAAATAAAATAAAAAATAAAATAAAAACACACACAGCTTATTTTAGTTTATTATTATTGTTATTATTATTATAATAGGCTTGTAGAAATCTCATTTCATATAGGGTCGATTATTTCTTATTTCTATCTGCGAATAAATAAGAAAAAGATGTAAAAAATATTAATATTTGAAACTCGGAACGCCCAAATTGCACATTGGAACGTATAAAAATAAATGGAAAAAGAAACATCAAATCGAAAGTATGGAAAACGGATAGGCTGTGCTTGCAAACGTCTAGCCAAGCAGTGTAGATTTGAACACTCAGTTCATATAAAGTCCACTTACCTTTATATCACCTATAGTCTTGTACAGCAGAAGTCAACATTCAAAAATATGTTGTCTGTGAAGCGAGAGAATGGCGCGTCTAGAGGATCCACACGAGTTACTTCACTTCCTCGTGTCCTGCAGTCGCTCTCGAGCTTTGATTCGGTCTTGATTCTCCTCAGTGAGGTGTGCTGCGCGTTTATCCGGACGATGACGATCCTCGTGCGCTGCTGTCGCGAGCGCTGCTGATAGCTTCAATGAAGAGCGGGCAAAGGTTGAATACAACCTGTCAGGTAGGTAGTTCAGTCATTTTACCATCGGGGAAATTAATGCAACGTGTATTAAAAGAGTTTCAAAATGATTTTGATCTCTTGGCTTCATATAGACTTTGTTTAGTAATATAATTACATCATGACAAGACATACCCATCTATCTAACAAACAAATAAATACATGTAAAACTTTATTATTTCAGTTGAAACACCTCTTTTGCATGCACTTAACTTTCACATTTTTGTAGGTACTCTCCATAGGTCTGTTTTTTTTTAATACTGTACAAAGTATATTTCCCATTGCTCTACAGCAACCTTACACCTAAACTTACCCCTCACAGGAAACTTTATGCATTTTTACTTTCTCAAAAAACAAAAAAACAAACAAACCTACAACAACAAAAAACTCATTCTGTATGATTTATAAGCTTCTGTACCCAGGGGCGCTGCACAAGATCCCGGGCCCTATGCACAAGCAGTCCTAATGCCCCCCCACCCCCTTGTAAATATATATTCCAGACTTTTCCAGGGCCCTCTCTTCTTTTGGGGCCCTGGTAATCAGTACTGGTTTTACCCCCAGTCCGACGGCCCTGTCTGTACCCATGGGGACTTCAATTTAGGTTTAGTCCTAATAAGTTGATTTGTATTCAGGTTTAAGTCCACACACACACACACACACACAACATCTCACTCTTCTGCTATTTACTTCTGGATTTTATACTGCGCTTTTGCTTTCCTTGTATCTTTGCTCTCCTATGCCTTCACACACACACACACACACACACACACACACACACACACACACACACACACACACATACATTGAACAGTCAATTCTTGAACTTCATTCTTGGAAGCATGAATCAAAAGACCTGGGTCTAGTTGCATGAACTTAGCCTCTATGTTAAGACCGTGTGTAACAGTTTTTCACATTTGATAAGACACTAATCCCCATTTTCTGAACCAAATTGTCAATCGCCTAAACCGGTTTCCTCTTTCTTCTGCCAAACCTTTAACTAGTTCAGGCAGATCAGACACTGTTCGCAGATCTCTAAACACGTTCTCACTCACTACAACACAACTCGCACCGTGACAAACTTCTGTGATGCAAGACCATGAACACAGGAGAGTAAGAGTTAAGCACAACTGCAACACGGCTGTCATCGTTTACACACAATAATATGTGAATGTGCAAAATACAAACCGGTTGTAAGTGCACAGATGGCATGGGTGGAGGAAGAGGAGGACGAGGAACTGTCACTTCAGATGATCTACACTTTTATGTAACCCAACAAAAAAAAAAATATATATATATATATACATATCACCAGATAACTTACTTATAAGACTAGTCTAAACCATGCAAGTGATACATATTTAATTTTGCTAATAGTCTTCTAAAATGCATATTACAATATATTATAAGTATATTCAAATTAATGTGAGGACACAAAAGGCACCTGTTTTGTATTACAGACCATATGTATTTACTATAAATAAACATTGCTTTATCTGCAAGACGTTGAAAAAGAAAATTATACAACTGGGTGCTAGAAAGAAGACAGCTGCTAGATCAGAGTAGCACAGATGTGTAATGCTTGACTGTAAGAAGCGCTCAGGATATCCAGTACAGTTCTGCTGGGGAATAGCAATCGTATGAACTTCCTGAAAGTTAAGCTTTGGTTTACTTCACCACGTGTGTTTGCTAAATTTGCGTGTGTAATGTGCATGCGTCTTCCAAATGTAACTGTCTGAACAGCATACTACTATTTTACTGGAAGGTTTTTATATTTAGAAAGACTGTTGGCTTAAATGTGTTGAAAATGCTCCAGCTTAGATACTGTAATAACTGTAAGTTGTCCTCAACTTCAGACACTATTCTAGATTAAGAGTCTGCAGCACACTGTTGAGGACTGAAACAAATCGTCTGATGGCATGCTGGTTTACGGGCTGCTGTTTGACAGAGAGCACCAGGCTTTCGTCAGTGCCAGGGGCCTGCGGGGCCCCCTGCAGCAGTTCGGCCAGGATCAGGGTCCCAGTGCTCCTGGTGTAAATGTGGGCCTTCCAGGGCACAGTGTCTCCGGGGGTGAAGGCCAGAGTCTGGATCTTCACCAGCTGTAAGGAAGCCTGTAACGTGTCCGGAGCCGTTCTGGGACGAGAGACACCCAGAGCTTGTCTGTGGAGAATCTCCAAGTCCAGCCACACTTTCTCAAAGCTCTCGGGGGACAGAGGAGCACCCAGAGATAGACTGATCTCCTCTTCTGTGTCATCTGGGCTGGAGAGGGTCACATCTTCACTTCCTGTTAGTCAGAGAAACACGGGTGAGGTGAGACCGTTACACCATGTTATATCAGTATTACATTTATGATGCAATTATTAATGTACAATACTGTAATATTGGCAATTACAACATTTATTTATATTATAAATATTGTATATTTAAATCAAAATTCAAATTATGTAAATGAAGAATATCATGATTATTATTATGAAATAAAATTGTTTTTTATTGAAAATTATAACCATTATAAAATTAAAGTAAACATTCACCAAAAGAAAATACAACAATAAAAGAACAATGTAACATTTATAGATTTTTGTTTAAAGCTGAGGTACAACAATATCTAATATAGTGAACTTATAAATAAAATACAAAATTATACAGACATTAATAAAGAAAAGCAGGTAGGATGAGACATATGATGTTATATTAGTATTTAATTTATTATAAAATTAAGTGTCTAATATTACAATTTAAATCACAATTAATTAAAAATTGTTATTGCCAGGATTATTATTAACTAAATATGTTATATATTACTACTGAATTTATACATTTATAAATTCAATTGATGTTATTGATGTAGTTTAATTTTATTTAAATAACAATTAACTAAAATAAAATAAAAATAATACAAGATCAAAAAGAAATAAAATAAAAAATTAAACTAAATACTCTAAAATTTTATAAAATATAAAGACATCTTAAAAAAATAAATAAATAATATATATATATATATATATATATATATATATATATATATATATATATATATATATATATAACACAAAACTAAATTACTAAAACCAATTACCAATTATAAACCAAACCTATATAGTATATCAATGATGCTAAAATAAAACGGTTTATAGTAAGAATTAAAAATCGGCTTTACCCGGCAACAGCTCCCCTTCTGCACTGTAGGATGGCTGGTCAGCGGCTGATATAGCATCAGTCTGAGGGCATGGATCACGTCCAGCCAGCGGGCCGAGGGTGTTGAAGGTAGAGGCCCACTCACTAATGGGCTCTTCCTGCCGTCCCGTGACAACACTCATGGACGGATCAGATTTGGGTCCGGTTACAACCTTCCTGGTCTCTTCAACTCCCCTCTGAAGAAGTCTGTAGCACAGCAGAGCCCGGTCACGCACACACACGTCGCTCTCTTCCTCTGCGGCGGACCAGAGAACATTGTAACTCTATTACAGACGCAAGAAGCTCTTGACTAAATGGGTCAAATGACAGGAAACCTCGGTGACTGTATCTCAGAATTAAAAATATGTGTGTGTGTACATATATACACAGATGCATGTCTGTAAACGTGCTCTACACACCGATACAGTAATGTAAAAGACGGCCCAACATGTCTTGAGTCTCAGCGGGGCGGCACAGGAACATCTTGACCGTGGCGGTCAGCAGCTCCATCTTCACGGTCGAGGACAGCTCAGTCTTCAGCCCGTCTATATAGCCCTCCATCACATAGGGGGCGCTACCCATCTGATCACCATGTGCTCCCAGGAGCCATAACAGAGCCTGCTTTCCCTGAGAAAAACAGGAAAAGGGTGTAACCTTCTCGTCTCTGTAATGGAAACGTTACCAAACCATTTCACATCAGGATGATCGGGAGGTCAGACATGCCTTGGCTCTCTCTTATACTGATGTGTGATAGGCTGCTCTGCGCTTTAGCTGTGTTGTCTTCTGTGAAGCTCATTTAAGGCATCTGTGCTCCAGAGAGAGATCTTTAGCCACTGCATACAGACTGTGAATCTGAGATGATCTGAAGGCCTGTAGTGCCAGACGTATTCCCTGATGGTGTCAAGAGTATGCTAAGATGCTTGCAATTATTTTTGTAGATAATTATAAATTGGCAGTTTAATGGGATTGTGAAGAAAAGGCATCAGAAAGTGGCAAACACAGCTTGCTAGTTGTAGATGGTGAAAATAAATAGCAGCTGAATCGTCTCACCTCACTATCTTGAGGACGGTCAACACAAGCCTCGACGGTCTGACACACAGCGGCTGTACTCTGAGGACAGAACCACACCAGATCCCTGAACGTCTGGATCACGGCTACACACACACACACACACACACACACACACACACACACACACACACACGAGGGGGAGTTGATTCGGTGAACTGATAATGGTCGTTAGCAAACAAAGCATTCATCCAGGCTGGAGAAGGTTTGTGAAAATCAAACAGTACCTCCTTTAGAAAAAAACTTTACACATTAACTAGAAGATATAAAAATCACAAGCACGCACACAGGTGTGGCTCAGATTTCTCTCATACCTGACGTGATGTGATCTTGTTTCAGTGCTAGCAGGCCGGTCAGGATATCAAGACACTTCTCACTGTATGTTCGTGCAATGCGACCTTAAAAAAGAAAAAAAGAAAAATACTTATAATAAATTTAGACATAACAGTAATAGTCATTTTAGCAGAAAGTTGCAATGATTAGTTAAGACCGTGATTTATATTACAGGACAAGTGATATAAAGTGCCATACTGCCTGCTTTGGAAGAGTTAACCTTCAAAATGCTGTTCATTCAGAACTGTATGTTTTTTTTAAGGTCTCAGGTCATTACAACGTTTACACACCCCTCTCCATGGATAGGGTACAGATTGCATCCCTTTACTTTTTTGAAAATAATAAAGGTTCAAATGCCATTTTAAATTTGTATGATAAATTATTATATCTTAGCATGAAGGAGCTAGTTTTTGTCAAATCTCTAAACTAACCTACTTAAATTGTAATTTAATTAAAAAAATAAAATTGTGTGTGGGGGTGTGGTATCTGAGTGGTCTCAACTGTATCTGACAATTAAAATTATTACAAAAACATTACAATCAATAATATATATATATATATATATATATATATATATATATATATATATATATATATATATATATATATATATATATATTATTGCTGTTGAATTTAAATGTAATCAAATGATTAAAACGTAGAAAAACTGTCAAAAAATATTATTTGTTTTCACAAAAAAGGAACATTGAACTCTTGTGTGAAACAGAGTTACTTTATGATTTTTTTTTTTTTATAAAAAAATAAAAATAAAAAGCCTAAATTTAAACTCTGTTCCCCATTCTGGTATTAATTATTTATTTTTTCATTAATGCACCCTAACTGTGCAAAATGCTTAAAGCAGCCAGTTTGACATTTGCTCCTCAAAATAAAGTTTCTGTGTTTTCCTATTTAATCAGACGTCTGAGAGGAACAAACAGCGTCTCATGAGATGTGGTACCTATAGCAGCGATGGCTGCCTGGGCCGGTTCAGGAGACACGTCAGTGCAGTAGCTTCTCAGCTCCTCCAAAACCAAAGAAACATTTTCATCATTCACCAGCTCCACCAGGATCTCCATCTTGCGAAACTTAATGTAACTTGGTTCAGAGTATCCACAAAAGAAGCGTTTGTAATGCGTGGCGAAAAGGCCCGGCTGACTCCGCATGACCTGCTGTACGTGACAGAGGCCAGCGAAGCGAAGCTCGCGTGATGCAGCGCCGCAGGTGGCCAGCAGGGGCGCACTCGTGCGCAGGAGGGCGTCGGCCTGCACAGCGCGGTGGGCGGAGGCTAAATGAAGGAAGAGGCGGAGCGTGGAAACTGCAACATGTGCGTGAGAGCTTTGGAGGAAGGAGTCTAGTAGGCTGAGGATGTCGAACAACTCGTCGTCGCTACGAGGATGATAACGTAGCAGGAAGGTGAGGACTTCACTCTGAGCCCAGCTGTCAAGGTCCTTCATTCTGAAGGAGAAAACACAAGTCGGTCATTAGACAATCTGTTAAAAAGGTCAAAGACAATACATGATGCTTTCGAAAGCCTTTGAAAAACTTTTGTCCTGCAAAAATGCAACTTTGAAATAGTTAACTAATTGATTTGTTGATCAATCGGAAATGGAAATAAAAAATATTCAATGAAAAACATTTTTTACTAAAACTAAAAAAGTTGTATAATAAAAATAAGTTTAAGCTGAAGTACTATAATTAAAACTAAAACAGATAATTAAAGCTAAATAGCAATTCCCACAACAAAATAACTAAAATCTAAACTAAGATTAAAATGAAAACTGGAAATATAAAAACAGGAGCTCATTGAAAATTGATGAATAATATATTATATTTATTGTGGCCAGCCTAAGGCACTCCTATGTAATAATCATGCTGTCTGATCAGCATCTTGATATGCCACACCTTTGAGGTGGCAAAGGAGAAGTGCTCACTAACACAGATTTAGACAGATTTGTGAACAATATTTGAGAGAAACAGGCCTTTTGTGTACATAGAAAAAAGTCGTACATCTTTGTTCAGCTCAAAGTTTTGCATTTATAATTTTGTTCAGTGCAATAGTATAGAAACATACAAATGCTGTTTCAGTATTGAGATATTATTATAGTTTGTAATTAATATTCTGAATCAGTTTTTAGATTTGAATGTTACATTAAATGTTTTTATTCCAATTTTACTTTCAGTTATTTTAGTAAATCAATTCAACTAAATATAAATAAGAAATGTTGCCTTGGCAACTAGCTGAAATTAAGTTTGTTTCACTAACCGATAAAGAAGCATGAATAAACGTATTTAAGGAGTAAGGAAAATATAAATTTTTTACTTGACAAAGTAATTAAACTAAAAATCTTCTTGAAATATATATATATATATATATATATATTTCACCTGTTGAGAAGGTGATGAGCAATGGGTTTGTTAATAACCACACCACCCTCATCTTTGAGAATTTCCTCCAAGGCACGAAGACAGTTCACTACAACCACAGGGTCTGGATCCCTCAGAAGAGCATACAGCTCATTCACTATACTGCCATCTAAAAGACACAAATCCAGAACATTTATTTACATGTATTCATTCGGCAGACAGAAACTAACAGGAATAGTTAAAATTTGCTGAAAATGTAGCATTACATCACTGCCTCATCAATGGATGCTCTGCAGTGAATGGGTGCCGTCAGAATGAGAGTCCAAACAGCTGATAAAAACATCACAATAATCCACAAGTAATCCACACCACTCCAGACCATCAGTTAATGACTTGTGAGGTGAAAAGCTGCTTGTTCTTAAGAAAGAAATCCATCATTAAGATGTTGTTTCTGGCTAAAACACGAGACCTCTAGTCATAATACTGTTTCCTCCAATGAAAAAGTTATCTTGTCTTAATCAGGAGAGGAATCTGCACAGATCAAGCTGTAAAACAGCTCTAAACAAATATGTGAGTGGAGTTTGATGTGAGAAGACAACAGGGTATGGACTTTTTTTTACAGGAGGAAGTGTTATTATGGATTGTGATCTTATATTTCAATCAGAAGCAATGGTTTGAAGTTAAAAATGTCTTGATGGATTTGGAGCGGTGTGGATTATTGTGATGTTTTTATTAGCTGTGTGGACACATTCTGATGGCACCCATTCACTGCAGAGGATTCATTGGCGAGACACTGATGCAATGCTACATTTCTCCAAATCTGATGAAGAAACTAACTCATCTACATCTTGGATGGCATGAGAGCGAGTAACATTATGCTAATTTTCATTTTGGGTGAACAGAACTGTGATTCAGACATTCTACATTCGTTATATAAAAACATTAACTGGACCCTCACAGAAAGACAATTCAAAGCCCCTGCGCCAAAAATACACTGTGCATTTAGGAAAGACAGGAAATACTACTGAATTGTTCTGCTGTTTAGAAGCATCTTGATAAACATTTCCTGTTTTTGCCCCGCTTTTGTTGAAAAGTAGCTGATTTCGACACAAAATGCAATCCAACGGGTTGTCTACAAGTATGTGATATGTTCTGTTGAAAATATGTTCTTTTCAGTTAAGAATCCTTGACATGCTGTCAGTCATCACAGTCACCAGAAACATTCCTTTAAAAGGGAACGGTCTTGACCCAAAATGATGAATCTCTCTGCTTATGTCTTTTCATGCACATGTATTAAAATAAGCAGGGAATATTCATCACATTATCCTTACAATTTAGATACACAGAATATTTGACTCTACCGATCTCTGCGTTGGGCTGCAGACTGTGCATTTTGGCACAACCAAGCACAGCGACTCTCCTTACGTAACTGGCCTTGTCCTGCAAACCGGCAACAATGGGCTGCTCTATGTACTCTGTCATCCCCGGCATCCTGAAAAACAAGCAAATAAAGGGAAGGGTGTCATTCAGGACAGGTAGACACGGTAGCTTAGTATTTACTGAAGAAATATTCCACTGTAGACTGTTTTACCGTGATTTTCAAACAGTTAAATGGTGTGAAGAACATGTAGGAGAGCTGCTCATGAAAAAATATCGACCATGATTCCAGAGTGTTCTGATTGGTTGCCAGGAACGTTGTTAGAAAATTACTAGTCTGTTGTTGCTAGGTGACTGCTAGGGTGTTGCTAGGCTGTTGCTTTGCTTTGAATGGTATCCGAGTTGTTGCTAAGTGATTCCTAAGATGACTGCTAGGGTTGCTAGGGTGTTTTGTTTTGAATGGTATCCGAGTTGTTGCTATTTTTATTCTGCTTGATGAATAAAAATGAATATGAATAATTCTAAATGAACTCCATTACAGGAAAAGACAATAAAGAATAGTTTACATATAGCGTGTCGATTCAGCGTGGTAAGACTCTCGCTCTCTCTCTCTTTTGCATGTGTGAGAAACTGAAAAGATCGCTTGATGGAGAGAGAACTCTGAAGCTCAGATGCTGAAATTAATGCAAGCGTCATGCGCTTCAGTCTATGTAGTAAACAAACCCGCACGTCTCTGCCATTCATTAATTCACACAGAGACACACAGAACACGGATTCATATTTCAGGCAACATTTGCGGCTTAACATTTACAGATACTGGTCCATATGGAGATTTGATTTGATTAATTTATGCTAACTTTGACAAATTCTATGACTGTCCATATTAAAATGTAAGTTTCATTTTCATGACAGGATTTTGAGATTCCGTCCTCATTTTCTGCTTCGCGGAAATCATAACGCTGAACCGGGTTTGAACGGGACCTCGGTACTACCGGTACTTAAAGAAACCTGGTACCGTCACATTTAAATTTTTTTAGTACCGACTTGGTACCGAAGTACCGGGTCTTTTGACAACACTAGTTGCTAGGGTGTTTTGTTTTGAATGGTATCCGAGTTGTTGCTAAGTGATTCCTAAGATGACTGCTAGGGTTGCTAGGGTGTTTTGTTTTGAATGGTATCCGAGTTGTTGCTAAGTGATTCATAAGATGACTGCTAGGGTTGCTAGGGTGTTGTTTTGTTTTGAATGGTATCCGACTTGTTGCTAAGTGATTCTGAAGATGACTGCTAGGGTTGCTAGGGTGTTGCTTTGTTTTGAATGGTATCCGAGTTGTTGCTAAGTGATTCCTAAGATGACTGCCAGGGTTGCTAGGGTGTTTTGTTGTGAATGGTATCCGAGTTGTTGCTAAGCGATTCCTAAGATGACTTCTAGGGTTGCTAGGGTGTTGTTTTGTTTTGAATGGTATCCGAGTTGTTGGTAAGTGATTCCTAAGATGACTGCTAGGGTTGCTAGGGTGTTGCTTTGTTTTGAATGGTATCCGAGTTGTTATAAATAAAAATGATATTCGAATTTCGCTATATTTTTGCTTGCCATAAAAAAAAATATATATATAAAAATCCACAATAAAACCTAATTCGGTCACTTTCTGTGATTATCCATGGCATATTTGAAGATGTAAGCAAAAAATAATTAAAGAATGAATAAGAACTGCGGCCTTCTACAGTACTTCAAATATGCCGTGGAGAATCACAGAAAGTGACCGAATTCAAGAACATTGTTGCAGTATCTCTCAAGCGACGAATAAACACCGGTAACTTGGAGAATGCAGTGAAAACTCCTCTTCTCGCGTCTGCCCTAGACCCTCGGCACCAACATCTCAGGTTCCTCGACGAAAACATGAGAGAAGTAAGAAAAAGAAACTTTTTTTGAACATCAGAACATTTTCCTTGATGCGAGTGGTGCGTCACCAACGATGAAGAGGATGCAAGGCCCACTCATCGGAGAAGGCTGAGCCAGTTCTCCAGCGATGATTACAGATAGTCCAGCCGAGATGAGTGGGAACAGTTCTTGCTGGAGCCATGTATTCCACCAGATGAGGATCCCATTCAGTGGTGAAATGAAAACACGAAGCACTATACAAAACTTATTCACTTAGCACACCGTTATTTGTGAGTCCCGCCAACGTCTGTGCCGTTAGAGCACGTTTTCTCCGCAGCCGGTCTTATAAACAGACTAAGGAGCCGAGTTTCCCCCAATCATGTTTACATGCCCGTATTTCTTAACAAGAACATGTAAAACAATAGGAAAAAAAAGCAAAAAAGATTTGCTGACAGTTTAAAAGTTTAAAGGTTAAGTGTAGGCTACGTTCTACAATAGCTTAATTGCTGCAGGTTGCTTTATTTTAGTTTTTTATTTATTCACTTTTTTTTTTTGCTTTTAATCTGTACTTTTGTTTGTTTGCACGCATTGTTAAAGGTTTTCAGCTACAAAACACGATGTGTAATGTTCAAGCTTATTGTGTGTAAGCTTGTTCAAAAATGACGGAAACAATAAATGTTGCTGAAAAATAACGTCTGTCTCATTAAACTTAATTTAAATAAACAAATATTCGATTATTCGTTTTTTGTGAGCTCAAATATTCGAATGTGATTGTTGCGGAAATCGCCCATCCCTAGTTGCAAGGTTGTTGCTTGTTAGGATGTTCTGGGGCATGGCTTGGCTATTGTAGTGTTCTGGATGGATGTTAATGGGTTGCTAGGTGACTGCTAGGGTGTCTTGGATGGTTGCTAGAGTGTTGCTAGGCTGCTGTTGATGTTGTGTTCTGAGTAGGGCTGCAACAAACTATTATTTTGATAATCCATTCATCTAACGATTATTGGGTCAATTAATCAACTAGTCATCGATTATTTTGCTGATTAATCAGTAGAAATGTATTGATTATCCCGCTTTTGCATTTAGTTAAAATATTGAGTTATACATATTCTAATAAATAAAAGGTAATCACTGCAGCTTTTATTATGTAAACGCAGATCAGCACCCTCTGATTTGGCTGGGTTTGCTCTGAAGCGCTGTATCTCTGCTTCTCCTGAATATCATGGGGAGGGTTGAATTACAGTCTCGCGCTACAGCGCCACACTGGTCAAACCCCATTATTGCAGGCTCTAAATTAGATCATATGACATTAAACGACTACTCGACAACAAAAATTTGTCGACCATTTTTTATTGTCGACGTTGTCGATAACGTCAACTAATCATTTCAGCCCTAGTTCTGAATGATTGCTAGGTGGTCTTGTGTGGTTGCCATGACATTACTTGTAAGGGTGTTGCTAAGATATTGTTGCAGTATTCTGGCATTTTGCTAGTTTATTGCTAAATGATCGCTAAAGTGTCCTGGGAGGTTGCTAGGGTGTTGAGTGTAGCAGAGCCCAAATGTTGCCGTGTTTATTGTGGGGGGAATGTTGTCGCCATGTTATGGGTGGTTGTTAGGGGTTTTCTACAGTGTCTTGAATGGTTGTCAGGCTCTTGTTTTAGAATTCTGAATGGTTGCAGGGAGTTGCTTAGTTATTTTCTAAAGTGTCCTGGGAGGTTGCCGAGCAGTTGCTTGTTAGTGGGTTGCTAGGCTGATTGTTGTGGTGTTCTGAGACATTGTTTGGGTGTTGATATTGTGTTCTGAATGGTTGTTAGGGTGTCTAAGTGATTGCTAAGATCCCTTGGTGGTTGTTGGTGGTCTTGTGTGGTTGCTAGGGCATTACTTTTTAGGATGTTGCTAAGATGTTGTTGCCGTGTCCTGGGAGGTTGCTAGGTTATTGCTAAGTGATCACTAAGGTGTCCTGGTTGCTTGTGTAACAAAGCCAACTGTTGCAGAGTTTGTTGCTGGGGCACTGTTTGAAAGTTGTCGGGTGGTTGTTAGGGGGTTGCTAGGCTGATTGCTGTGGTGTTCTGGGACATTGTTTGGCTGTTATTACTGTGGTTGCTAAATGGTTTCTTGGGTGTTTAAGGGATTGCTAGGGTGGTTTTTAGGGGGTTGCTAGGTTGTTGTTGTATAATTGTGAAAGGTTGCAAAGGTGTTGTTAAGTGATTGCTAAAGGGGGGTAAGGAGGTTGTCAGGATTATAGTTTGAGTGCAGACAGAAGAAAATAAATGATTTCAAATCTACAAACCTGAAGTTGCACATGTTCCTCAGGGCCAGGCCTCGCACCATGGGATTGGGATCAGCGCAGTCCTTACGCAGCGTGTTGATGGCCAGCAGCGCCAGGTCAGGCTTGTCACTGGCGTAGGTGCACATGTACAGATAAACCAGCTTCTTCTGAACAATGTCCACTGTGGCACTGGCTTTCACCATGTCCATAAATAAAGAGGAGACATCCAGACCCTGTGTCATGAACCTACAAAGAAACAAACAACAGTCTCAGAAATCACTTTATGTCTTATTTGTCAACATTTAGTTCTGTCTAACTAACAAAAAGAGTTAAGGTGGACAGTACAATGAATAAAGACTGGAATGTTTTTCTGTTTCTCGTAGACTCTACAGTTGTTGCTTCCTAAGGCTTAGAATATATGGCTGCTTCATGATACTTTTTATGGTCAAAGATTTTTAACCAATGAATTCCCATGACTTTTCCATGAACCTGTCATGTGCAATTACCGGATAACATTTAATGGATAAGAAATAATTCAGATTTCATTTGCTAATAAATCATTCAAACTGATTTGTGAACTAGTTCAATTGATTAATTCAGTGTCAGCTCAAAGGAACAATTTGTTCACACCACTATTTCTTGCAATCAATTTATATTCTACTACAAGCGATATCTAGCTGATGCATTATTTATAATATGTATTGATTTAAAATGATTGAATCATTTCCTATTTTAAAAACCTACACTATTTTAAAGTGCTGATATTTCCAGGCTTTCTGTGATTGTTTGGTGCTTTTTGTCCTTTTGGTACTTGGCAAAATGTCATTGTATTTCATTCATTTTCACTGTATGGAAAAGAGCAGTTTTAACATTCTGCTAAATATCTGTTTCACAGGATACTATGAAGGTGAGCTGATGATCATTTTAATTTATGGCTTAGCTATTCATTTGTACTTTTAATAATTGTCTCTTTCAGTAAATTAAAATAAAAAATAAAACCCTGACCTGATGACTTTGGTGATGTAGTTTTTGTACCGGAGACGGTCTGCTTGGACATGTGGATTGGACAGGGCTCTCTTAAGCTCTTTCACCGTCTCCTCCGAGCCAAAATAAGGCATTGTGCTTCAGGAGCCTGCAACCAAAGCAGAGGAACACAGTGTGAATAAACTCAACTCAAGTTTACACTGAAAACAAGACGAATCTTCATTTCTAGAAGTACAAAATGTATTTCCTGCACACACAAAGGGCAAGTAAGACATACGTGTGTAACATACCTCCTGTATCAGTTTATAAACAGCAAATCAACATTCAACACTCATCTAAAATAGAACTGCAGTAAGAACTGTATATTAGAAGAATCCATCAGGGCGCATTTATGTCAATCAGGAAGCGTGAAGCCTGGATCAAAAATCAAATATTTACTTCCGGTCAAAACATGTTCTAACATTTTTAAATAAAAGGTATTTTTAATAAGTTTAAACTTTTTAAGCTGTATCTATAAGCTATAAACTATAGTCACTTTTTTAATTTAGACATTTTTAAATAATGTAATTTACGTTGTACTCAACAGTCCTTTTCTACAATTATATTTTTTTCTTGATGAATAATTAATGTTAAATAATAAGCTAAAGCAAATATATTCGTTCACTTGAAGTTATTATTATTATTATTATTATTATTACTATTATTATTTATTTGTAGTTTATACATATTTATATATATATATATATATATATATGCATTTAGCAGACGCTTTATCCATATATGCGTTCACTTGAAGCTTCATTACCAAGCAATATTACATACTTGGCAATAAAGCTCTTTCTGACTCTTGAGTCTCTGTTTTGTAATGAGGACTTTTATTTTGACGTGCAGTCGGCGGACGTCGCAAGGCGGCGCTGCTGATGTCACGGGCGGCAGCAGCAGCAGCGGGTCGTGAGCGGCGTGTGAGTGTGTGTTTGTGTCTGTCTCTCTCTGTGTGTGAGAGAGTGTGTGATTGCTGAAGATGCTGGAGAGGTAGCTGCTCTGACGGGATGGCCGGAATCATTAAGAAGCAGATCCTGAAGCATCTGTCCAGGTAAGACACGACTGGAGTGTCATGTTTTGATTCATCAGTGTCAGATGACTGACTGTCCGTCGGATCACGGGTCTCACACCACTGATAAACAAACACACATGCGCTCGGTGTGAATGCAGAGCCTGTGCGTGATCTCACATCAGTGTGAACGCAGATTTGACAGGCAAACAGACTGCAGCATCACTGCTGGGATACACACACACACACACACACACACACACACACACACACACACACACACACACACACACACACACACACACACACACACACACACACACACACTCACTCACTCACTCACTCACTCACTCACTCACTCACTCACAAACACACTGGGCCTGTGACAGAGTAGTGTCAGGTTAAACTTGCCTTGTCTCTTGAGGTTAACTTGGGAAACTCATAAACAGCATGGTAGTTTATATGCAGGTATTCTGAGCTGGTAAGTGAAGGTTGCAGGTTTGAATCCTGCTGATCAGTGGACTCATCACTGTGTCTCTTGGTAATTTTGTCAAGATGTTGGACTTCCTGAAACATTATTCATAAAAGCACTCCCGTCAGTCCAATTCTGGTCATTTTCTTTGGGTTTTAGGGGTAGTTGATGGTTTATTTAGTCGCCAGTATAAAAAGATGTAGATCCAGAAGTATTTGGATGAGTGTTATTTTATTTTTAATTTGTATTATTTATTTTAGCATCTTTAAATGATGATATTTTGAAAAGTTTTTTTTTTCCACTTCTCATTTTAATTATAAAGTTTGAATTAATTTAAGTATTTTTCTTCTTCTGTTATTTATTATTTCTGTAAATATTTTATTTCAGTTTGTTATTTTAACTGCAAGTTAAACTAAATTAATATGTAATTTTTTTAAGTTTTATTTTAAAGTTTTATTTAAGTTTTAGTTATATTTCATTTTTTTTCAAGTAACTCTTTTTTAAGATTTAGTTAATAATAATAACTGTAATTTTGGTGAACTTTACCTGTGTAGTATGTGTTGTAAGATGCTATACAGTAAAGACAGAACTATCTGCTAAGAAACATCACAATCTCTGAAGTTTGGCTGAAATGGAAGCCCTTTACCTTTTCCTTGATTCAGTTTTAGATGAAAGATTGTCCTGAAACAGATTTGGTCCAATGAAATCTGGGCTGATTGGTTCTGTGACTTGGCCATAATAAAAGTTCCTTGGTCCCTTATATATAAAAAATATATAAACTCGCAATTCTGAGATTAAAAAGTCGCAATTACCTTGTTTTATTTTTTATTCAGTGGCGGAAACAGGCTTCCATAATACCAGGATAGAGATATAAAAATAACTCTTTTTTTTTTTTTTTTTTAACTCTACTTTGTCCACAGTAGAGAAAGACCATCTGAGATCATTTGTCCTTCTTCAGAAGCCTGAAGTTGCAATGTTCAAAGATTTCCATCTAGCATTATATTTACATAGAAAAGCTATTAAAAAGCAGAGGCGATTATTTAAATGACAAAAAAATATCAGATTACTAATTTGTCAATATAATCAGTAGATTACTTGATTAGCAAAATAATCATTAGTTAGGCACTAGATTAGTTAAAACATTTCAAAATACAACTGCTTTGTTTTACTTTTTGTGATTAAAAGACAAATATTTTATAAATAACCCTGTGTATGTGGTCATATTGAGGGTTAGGGATTTTGGCAGACCTCTATCTCTAAATATGAAAATCTGACATGTAATTCATCATTTTTGTGACATATCCTGGACAATCCCACAGGAGTAACCTGGGGTTAAGTGCTGTAGTCATATGACAACTCGTGGATTGAACCATCAACCTTCTGCTTATCAGGCTGTAGAGAGAGACACCATAAACTCAAACCTGAAGTTTTGTGGCTTTTAATGCATGCCGGTCACTTTTGAGTCTTTGAAATACATATTTTAAGCAGTTATTCTCCCAGAAAACAGAATTTAGTACTGATGACTCGTCTTGCACTTAGGGGCATGTGCTAATCATTGTCCAATCAGATCTCTCTAGAATGAGAACACCTACAACTGACCAGATAATCATGGTTTGTGATTGGGTCATAAACTAAAGGCCACTGACTAATAAAAGACAAGCCCTTTAATGTGTCTGGCCTAAAGGAAATAAAAGAAGGAGAATTGCTCTCATCAAACCATCTCCAGGGGTTTATAACCATAACAGCCCAAGGTTTTGAGGTTGCAGTCTGTCCTTTATAAAAGACTGGGCTTTATTTTGTCATTACAGTCGTGGCCAAAAGTTTTGAGAATTACATAAATATTAGTTTTCAAAAAGTTTGCTGCTAAACTGCTTTTAGATCTTTGTTTCAGTTGTTTCTGTGATGTACTGAAATATAATTACAAGCACTTCATACGTTTCAAAGGCTTTTATCGACAATTACATGACATTTATGCAAAGAGTCAGTATTTGCAGTGTTGGCCCTTCTTTTTCAGGACCTCTGCAATTCGACTGGGCATGCTCTCAATCAACTTCTGGGCCAAATCCTGACTGATAGCAACCCATTCTTTCATAATCACTTCTTGGAGTTTGTCAGAATTAGTGGGGTTTTGTTTGTCCACCCGCCTCTTGAGGATTGACCACAAGTTCTCAATGGGATTAAGATCTGGGGAGTTTCCAGGCCATGGACCCAAAATTTCAACATTCTGGTCCCCGAGCCACTTAGTTATTACTTTTGCCTTATGGCACGGTGCTCCATCCTGCTGGAAAATGCATTGTTCTTCACCAAACTGTTGTTGGTTTGTTGGAAGAAGTTGCTGTTGGAGGGTGTTTTGGTACCATTCTTTATTCATGGGTGTGTTTTTGGGCAGAATTGTGAGTGAGCCCACTCCCTTGGATGAGAAGCAACCCCACACATGAATGGTGTCAGGATGCTTTACTGTTGGCATGACACAGGACTGATGGTAGCGCTCACCTTTTCTTCTCCGGACAAGCCTTTTTCCAGATGCCTCAAACAATCGGAAAGGGGCTTCATCAGACAATATGACTTTGCCCCAGTCCTCAGCAGTCCATTCACTATACTTTCTGCAGAAGATCAATCTGTCCCTGATGTTTTTTTTGGAGAGAAGTGGCTTCTTTGCTGCCCTTCTTGACACCAGGCCATCTTCCAAAAGTCTTGTCCTCACTGTGCGTGCAGATGCGCTCACACCTGCCTGAGCAAGCTCTGCACTGGTGGCACTCCGATCCCGCAGCTGAATCCTCTTTAGGAGAACATCCTGGCGCTTGCTGGACTTTCTTGGACGCCCTGAAGCCTTCTTTACAAGAATTGAACCTCTTTCCTTGAAGTTCTTGATGATCCTATAAATTGTTGATTTAGGTGCAATCTTAGTAGCCACAATATCCTTGCCTGTGAAGTCATTTTTATGCAATGCAATGATGGCTGCACGCGTTTCTTTGCAGGTCACCATGGTTAACAATGGAAGAACAATGATTTCAAGCATCACCCTCCTTTTAACATGTCAAGTCTGCCATTCTAACCCAATCAGCCTGACATAATGATCTCCAGCCTTGTGCTCGTCAACATTCTCACCTGAGTTAACAAGACGATTACTGAAATGATCTCAGCAAGTCCTTTAATGACAGCAATGAAATGCAGTGGAAAGGTTTTTTTGGGATTAAGTTTATTTTCATGGCAAAGAAGGACTATGCAATTCATCTGATCACTCTTCATAACATTCTGGAGTATATGCAAATTGCTATTATAAAAACTGAAGCAGCAACTTTTCCAATTTCCAATATTTATGTAATTCTCAAAACTTTTGGCCACAACTGCGTTTTCTGGGAAGGAAGCTTTTAGTGAAAGGAAAATGGCTTGCATGTTGTCTAGCTGTGGTCTCTTCACAGAAGTCTGAACTCACATTACTGACACGTTTAGTCTTCTCACTGTTTGGACAGAGAGCGTAAGAAAAGAGCAATGCATAATGATGGTGTGAGAAGATATGTCCAGATAGACGTGATGCAGCCCATTCAAGTGTGCTTTTAGTGGGTGTATTATTATACTCTGAAGTAGGACTGGGCGATATATGAAATATTCAAGATGATTTGGCTTAAAGGTCCCGTTTTTCGTGCTTTTTTGAAGCTTTGATTGTGTTTACAGTGTGCAATATAACGTGTTCATGTTTCGCATGTAAAAAAACACAGTATTTTTCACATAATTCACTTCTCTGTATACCGCTGTTTTCACTGTCATAAAAACGGGCTGATGTCTTCCTTGTTCTATAAAGTCCCTCCTTCAGAAATACGTAACGAGTTCTGATTGTGCCAGCGGTTCCTGTGTTGTGATTCGACAGCAGCTGAGCGCCAGTGACCTCCTGGTAACGTGATTGGGCTAGTTTTGGAGTAGTTTTGAGAAGCAAGTGGGCAGGATTTGTTTTGAAAACCTGGCAATCCTGATCTGAACGCACTTGATGGAGATGTACTTCTAATCACAAAACGCCTTTACTGACGAGATGCGCATGAAAATCGCATTCGATTTTTTGCACAGCCCTACCATCTAGTTAACAAAGCTAAACAGCGTTGCCCTTTGTGTAATAAGTTACAGAAACGGTTAAACGCACCAACTTAAATAATAAAATACACTTACCGGTTGTGGTCCATAAACAACGGCTTCTCCAGACAAAGAGGGAACTGCTCCATCCATCTGCGAATCAGGTATTTAACTGATTGAGATTGAGGAAGCTGTCCTCAACAAAATGTGCTGCACATAGTTTTACATGTGGATTATAACTTTCGGGAACCGAGTTAAACATAAATTGTAACCATTGATCTCTAAGTACAGCGTCCCTGGGAAGCCCAAACAAAGGTGATTGGACTCCGAGATGAAAATAACAGTGTTTCGACGACATGGCGACAAACAGACTCTACAAACAGAGCTCTTCCTCCTTCTCCGTCGGAGCGTAACAAGATCACGCCCCCTTTTTTGTGTATTCATGTGGGCGGAGGTTAGTCAAAAACTGATCTAGTGACGTCATTACTGCAGGAACTAGAGGGATGTAGTCCAAACTGGTCGTTCGATGTAGGCAAATTCTGTTAAATAAAATATCTCGCTTGGCATTGAACTTTAAGCTTTAGAATTTTACAGATATTATCTATACTCTAACAACAACATTACACACTAACTAAAGTTTGAAACATGGGATCACGAAGAACGGGACCTTTAAGTGATATAGACGGCGTGATGTTGTTCATGCATTTTTATTGGTCATTAAATTCATCAGTGTTTCCCAACCCTGTTCTTGGAGTATCTTCCTCATGTTTTTCTGCTCTTAGGGTCTTGGAGTTAAATCAGGAGTTTTTGATTAGGAAGAGTTTGTAGTTTTCGTGTACCTCCGGGAACAGGATTGAGAAACTCAGTGTATCATAAGAATTGTAGAGATTATATTCATTTTATTAGTAATGATAAAAAACATATAAGCAATGTTTTAATAGAATCTCAGATTTAATCTTATGCAAAAATGGCAATGGTTTGTTACATTTGAATATTTTTTGTTTTTCGATTTATTGATCACTTGTTGTTTATCACTGAAAATGTTTCCGTAAGTCATTGTTTAGTATTTTTGTGTTAAAAACTTACGCTACACTTCAAAAGTGCAGTATTTATTATATGTATTTATTTGAATGGAAAGATATCAAATCTTTTATTCAGCAAGGATGCATTAAATTGATCAAATAAATGCTGCCCCCCCCCCCCCAAAACATTCCATTCATCAAAGAGTCCACAAAAATATGAAGCAGATCACTGATAATAATCAGAAATGTTTGAGCAGTAAATCAGCACATTCGAATGATTTCTGAAGGATCGCTGAAGACTGGAGTAATTCAGCTTTACATCACAGGAATAAATGGCATTTTACACAATATGTGCACATAGGAAACAATTGTTGTAACATTTCACAATTTTACTGTTTATTGTATTTTTGATCAAATAAATGCAGGCTTGGTGAGAATAAGAGACTTCTTTCAAAGCGTAGTGTGTACGTGGGTAAATGTAGATGTTTTTCTTTTTTTCAAGTGCATATAAGTTCATTTGTGTTCATTTAGTTAAAGTCAGAACTTGGCTTGTATTATTAATTTAAGCTGTAGTTGAATTTTAGTTGCCGTAAATATTTCGAACTATTTCTGAGCTAATATGTAAATATGTTTGAGCACATATATATGTATATATATATATATATATGTATATGTATATATATATATATATATATATATATGTATATGTATATATATATGTATGTATGTATATGTATGTATTTATTTATGCATGTACGTTTAGGAATATTTCAAAAGGATGACGTATATTTTTTGTTTTGCTCTGTCACCCAGCCCTACTCTGAAGTGTCTAGAGCAAGAGCAAGCGCAAGGCAAAGAGTGAGAGAAGCACACACACCTGCTTCACTCTCAGGAGACACAGACAGTTTCCAGACAGCAGTCTGTTGTTTGTCCCATAGTCCTCTGTTCTCTCAGCTCTGTCACATCTTCTGCTGCATTTCTACGCTGACTGACTTCATTTATTATCACATTCTTTTAGTGTAATTTAGACTTTGTATTCATAAATGAAATGAGAAATGTTGAACTAGTAGTTGTAATATCTTTATTTGTCCCTTTACAAGGCAATTTATGCAGCATCAGACCTCACAAACATACAGATTATTATAAAATACAACACAATCACCAACCATAAACAACCCCAAGCATTTACAGTACAGTACACAGTTCATATACTATTTAAAAAATCATGGTCTTCTTTATCTTTGTTTCAGATAAGTATTTACACTCAAGACTGCATTTGAAGCAAAAGACCTAGAAGCTTTAATCATAGCAAAAGTTAAAACGGTTTCAATAAAAGATCTAGAAAACATTATCAATATAGATTCATCCACATCAAAGGACTTAAGCTTCCTCAAATATAACCATTTTTGTGCTTTTGATACAACAAGATTTGTGTTTTCCACCCAACTAAGCTTATTGTCAATAACTGTACTCAAATACTTGTATGAACTAACCTTCTCAACTTCTTTGCCCACAATAACTACTTTAGATGGAGGATCAACAAAATTATCATATCTTTAGTTTTGGAGACATTAATTTGTAGATGTGAACTCTCACACCAATCCAAGAAAAATTCAAAATGGGCCCAGGCTCTGTGTCACCCTGTTTTAACAGATTTAGCACCACTGTATGCATCATCGGCATATTTAATAATATGTCCATCTGAAAACTGGCTACTGCACCTGTCTGTATATAGAATTAATAATAAAGGTGAAAGGATAGAGCCTTGGGGGCAGCCCACTGAGGAATAAAGTTCCCGGGAATGTTCTCCATTTACCCGTACTATTTGAGATCTTCTGGTCAGAAAATGTAAAATCCAGGCCACCGAACCCTTAGGAACATCAAATTCGGACAGCAAGCGTTCAGCTAAAAGAAGTGGTTGAATAGTGTTGAACGCTGATGAAAATCAACCAATAATAAACGAGCATGACGCTTGCCAGTATCCACATACAGTGTATAAAATTGAAGAGCAGCGTGAACATTCTCCAGAGCTGCTGCTTTTGTGATCCGCTGAAGAAAGAAAATCACACAGGATTCATTAAAGCGTCACAGAGTATCACAGCCGTGTAGTGCCACATGTAAAGTTAATGGCATGATATTGAAACGTGACTAGAGTGCTGTGGTAATACTGTATGGCAGTGTTTTCCCTCTCGTTGATCTTCTGAAGGCTGGGTTAATCTTTGAAGTCGTTCAACAGATGGAGAATTCCCATTCAGATGCATGAAACACTTCAGCCGCTCTGAGCTGTGCATCTTTAGTGAGTGTGCTGGTTTTATGTTATGAAGTGTAAAGGCTGTACAGTGAATATTAGATGTGCTCTGTGAGTGTGTGTGTGTGATCCCTGCAGGTTTTTAGGGCAGGGGTTAGAAACACTCCCGTGGGCTGAAAGCAGTCGCACTGCTGGCCTGCTGTAATCTCATTACACGGTGTTAGTCAATGACCGTCTGTGTGATGGGGGGTTCAGCTCAGACCTTAGTACCTAAAAATATAGCCGAGAGTTCAAGGAACACGAGTCTTACGTGTTCCCATGACTTCAATGCTTGTAGCTCATTGGTCGTTGAGTTTTGTCCTCGAACACAATGACATGACACTTTTATTTGTATTAGATCTGTTTATTTATCAGTAACATTAAATATGGAATGAATATGAACCTTGACTTGAATATGAGAAGCGTGTTTTTAATTGGATTACACTTTATATATTTTTGAGGGGGTAATAATAAAATTGTCAAGGTCATACATCTGCTCTAATATAGCAATAAAGAAATCCTCATTACGTAAGATTATGGAATAGAAAACCTTTATTTTAGCATAATCTTTTTATTTATTTATTTATTTATTTATTTATTTATTTTCAATTTGAGCAGGCCTTCGATCATGTCTCTTTAGATCTCTTAAACTAAAGGGAAGGTCAAACTGTAAAATGTCATGTGGTGCAACTCCCTTAAAATGTAATGACATTTGATAGTTAATTATTGATTAGAATTATACAAATAAATAAACCTAATTAAATTCTTTTAAAAATGTGTTCCTAAATGATTACGATGAGTGCTCGAATTGTATGTAAGGTGCAAATATTTTTGTTCTTTCACTTGATGGTTACACCACTTGACATTTTTTGAGTCATCAAATTCCAACCAGCGTAAACGTTTTTCAAAACCATATGAAACTGACATGAATACAAAGAATATTTTTCGAATAACTTTTTTTTTCTTCCCTAGTTCGCTAGTTTTTCCCCTTTATCATGTATACTTTTTGACTCCTAGCTCTTAAACCATTTAACCAGAGTTTGTTTTGTCTTGTGTAGGTTCACTAAGAACCTCTCCCCAGATAAGATCAACCTGAGCACGCTGAAGGGAGAGGGGCAGCTGTCCAACCTGGAGCTGGACGAGGAGGTCCTGCAGAACATGCTGGATCTGCCCACCTGGCTGGCCGTCACCCGCGTCTACTGCAACAAGGCTGCTATACGGGTAGATGGAGAGCGTCTGGAGGAATTATTATTGTTCTCATGCTAAGAGTTCATAGGAATTTATCAGATATTTAAACAAATTCAGTCTTATTTAAGTCTGTGTGTTTTTTCTGTCAGATACAATGGACAAAGTTGAAGACCAGTCCCATATGTTTGGTAAGAATCTCCCTGTTAATGTGTTTCCCCTCTTGCATAATTTGTCATCTCTCTGTCACATTCTGTCATCCCTCTGTTTATCACATGATCTCCAGTTGTTTTTCACTTCTGCAAAAGTACCCTTGTATTATTTTGTGCTGTTCACTCAAATGCTGCCGCGTCTGATGAGGTGTCCAACAGTGACCGCAGTCTTTTTCAGTGGCCTGGTACACAGATCATTTCTCCATAGTATTAGATTTGAAACATAAGCAAAAACAAGTTGATTTAAAGCAAAAATAGATGCAAATATAAAAATACAGGAGAGTGAATGAACTACTCTTGTAAACCATTGCAAACGATAAGGTTGAATAAATCTGGGTCTTTTTTAACTCTCATAACTGTAGTATTTAGTAGGGGGAACCACATTATGCAAATGTATTTTTTGCAAAAAATTTGCTAAATTATGCAAATTCTATTTCTTTTGATTAAATTTTGTTTTTAATATTTATTTATTTAAAAAGATATAACTATTAAAAATAAAGTTTCACCTTCTGTGTTCGGGTCCATTTTGACCCGGGTATTAAGTGAGGCTTAAAATGATCTCGTATCTTACACATGCTCTCTTGGGACTACATTTTATGGATAAACATGAAAATGCATTGCCTATTGATGAACAATTGCAGCATGGAAAATGGATCAACTTTTTCCTCCTAAATTTAAAGTGTTCTTCTAAACGATTTAGGTGATGTATTCAGATATACAGTACCTTCTCACAATGACCGTTTTATGTGCTGAATTCAAAACTGGTCTGCAGATTTTGAATGCTTTATGATGGTTAATGCTCTACCATTACAACATCCCATATTTACTATCATTATATTGTTAACTAGTTAAAAGTTATCTAGATTCCTAAAGCATGCTGCTCTGGAGATCGCAGGGATATTCATATTTCACTGTGGTTCATCATAAAGAAGTAACTGAGAGCATCAGAAGTTCTGACCTGGACTCTGTTTCCTCTCCCTCTGCAGTTCCTGGATAAAGTAGAAGTTGAGATGAGGACCTGTGAGGAACCCCGGCCCCCGAACGGCCCCTCTCCGATTGCCATTACTGCAGGTCAAAGGTCAGAATGATCTGCAGTGTTCCTTTTAGTAAACCAGATCCAGTGTTTTAACCTCACTATGATCTTTTCTCCATCATGCACATTGACGTTCAGATTCATTAGTCAATATTGTTATTTGTTAATGATAATGGATTGATAATGCAGAGTAAATCATATCGCACCATTTGTGCTACAAACAAATGATTCCTCAAATGGTGAGCATAAATTAGATCTGTCCCCATGGGTCCTTAAAAAGCCTTCAATTTATGTTTATCGCATGTAAGGTAATACATTTTTTTTTATATCTTAAATGGTATTAGAAAAAGTCTTAATTTCTACTTTAGAAAAAGAGAAATTGTGAAATGGCTTAATTATTAAACTTAAACTAAAAATGGTTTAAATGCACATTTGAAAATATGGCACCTTTGCTCCTACACACTTGCTGTTTCAGAGCAGTTTACAGTCAATGTATAGCCCACATTCATGCCAAGCAACTGCTTATGAAAATTTCTGTTTCTGGTCTCTGCAGTGAGTATGGCTTTGCTGAGAAGGTCGTGGAGGGAATGTCTGTGATCATCAACTCCATCACGATTAAAGTTCAGGCCCGAGCGTTTCACGCCTCCTTCGAGCTCTGGCAGCTCCAGGGCTGCAGCCTCAATCCCAAATGGCAGAAGAGCGACCTGCGCTACACACGCATTACACATCCAAAGAGAGGAGAGGTACAGTACAGAGCTGTTTTGAAAGTGCTACACACCAGTAGAAGCAGGTTTACGCTTCAATCCTCTTCATGATGGGTCTCCTTGCAACACTTGACAAGTGCAAAAATGTCTTAATCTGGTTTTTGTGGCATTACAAAGAGGTGCAAGTGAATCATTAAGGAGAAAAATCGCAATGGTTGCATAATCCAAAAGCAGCACTGTCATAGTGCAGAGATCAACAGCTGTGAGATCAAAGTGTTTTTACACATCACTTCCCCTCCTCTTGTTCCTCTTTCGCTTGCTTTGCTTCACTCGGAGAAGCACATGATTGTGAAAAAGTCCCTTCTCAATTACTTTTCCAGATTGTCATTAGATGATGAAATCAGGCCAATCGTTCTGAGATATGAAGAGAGTATTATTGAGGTTGCCAGATCTTCTGATCCAGTAGTGCAGTTAGATGCACCTGAAGATGTCCTCTCATGGTCTGTCATTACAGAGCTCTGCTTCTGCTCGCCCGCGTCCCTCAGGGTTATGCCACAGCATGCGTTTCAGCAGTCAACATGAAATCAGACTCATACAGTATCTTCTATACACGTATAGTAGTTTTATCACCTACTGTTTAAGCTGCACAAAACATAAATATAAAAGAAATGTTCATTAACAGTAATTAAATAAAAATAATAATTAAAATCACAATTTTGCTGCAATTAACACTACACTGATTTCACCAGATTTTTAATGAGAAGCATTTATAAGCCTATTATAAATGATAAAAGAAGCTTTAAGGACTCTCTGTGGTTTTCCTCAAAGACAAAAACTTGAAGATTTCAGGCAAAATAAAATAGAGAAATTTTATAAAATGTCATACATTTTATATTAGTCTTGTAATTTTACATGTGTAATATAAAATAAAATTATTATTAGCCTATTATTACATACTCGTTTTTATTTTACTGTACAACAGTATTATTACGAAAGTTATTATTATAATTTTTTCATCTTTATAATAATCTAAATAATAATTATTTTTAGTCATTCTGAATAAGTCAACAACAACGTGAACACATGAACACCCAAGTTGTGAGTTTTTCCTGAATCGAGTAAAACTAACAAAAAATAAAATAAAAACAAAATATATATAAAATATATACTATTTATATATGCTGTTGTAAGTAATACATTGTTTCTTAAATCTTGCAAATAGACTAATTTTAATGACCGTTAACATATGAATGCAATTAAGATTATTACAATAGATAGAGCAAATCAGTTTTATTTTGAAGAAAGTCCATTCAGTTTCCATCTAGTAGCTATTTCCAATCTTAAAAGTCAATGTGGAAGGGCTCGGATCTTAATGATAATTCACCAAGCTTGCATTTACATGACATATGTCAACAATAAGGTCTGACAGTAATGTGATTGTCAACTTTGATTGTTTCGCTGAATTCAGGGGTCTGTTAGCTGGATTTTTTTGTTTATAAGTTGACACGATCCAGGATTGTTCGATTCTTTAAAGCTCATCCCAGATTTGCAGATAAGATGTCTTTGCAGATAAGGTCATTGGTAGGTAAAGGCAGGTCTTCATTAGTGTGTTCATGTTTTTCACTGAGTGCAGGGTCTCATCTTCCTGCAGGTCCTAACGTTCAAAGAAATCAACTGGCAGAGTCTGCGCATAGAGGCGGACGCCATCGAGAGTGACGAGCAGGATCTGGGCAGCACCCCACTGCGCCTCATTACCAATCAAGGGCGCATACGCATCGCTCTCAAGCGCAGGGTACAGTTTGGACATATGTTTTGGAAACCATTGGCTGTTCAAACATATTCTTTCTTCATAGTCACCTGGGAAAATGAGTAAACTAGTCCTAGGGTTTTCTCTGATCGTATGACCTTTCATCTTGCCTGGAAGATATTGGTCATTTTTGTAAAAAATAAAATAAAATAGTTGTGATTGTTTTATGACCCATTCGTTATTACTGTAAAATAATATGAATTTTTATAATTTTTATTCTGGTAGATTTTTGTCATAAAGACTGCTCTGAAGCTCGTACAACGACGATCCAAATGCAGCTTTATTAGTGGCAAAAGATCAAAACGCAGAAGAAACAGTCCAAACAAACAATTGGGCAGGAAACATGGGCAAGAGATATCCAGAAAACAGGCATCAGTCAAAAAACAGAGACACAGGAAACAAGGGAATTGCTCAGAATCGCAGCACACACTAACAAGAGTTTGCAAAGACACAGGGAAATACACGGGGTATAAATAGACAAAGAGAAACGGGGAAACAAGGGGTGGAGCTAATTAAACACCACGGAAACTTACAAGGGTAACCATGGAGACACAAGGCAGAGGGGCAAACAGCAGATGAGTCCGGGCAAAGAATTGTGGGAAATAGAGTCCAGGATGGAAAGTAGGGAGGAGTGCCCTCTGGTGGATGACCAAGGTACTCCATCTGGGGATCGTAAAAATATTAAATAAATTAAAATATGAAAATGCAAATTAGTATTTATTAAAAATAGTAATAGTAATTGTATTTTATACTAATAAATATTAATAACTAGCAAAGAGTAACAAGTGAATACTAATATTTACATTGTTGTTTTTTTTCTATACTTTCAAACCTTTTTGCTTTAAAAAAAAAAAAACAAAGTAAAATAATGTTATAATGAGCTGCATGGATGTTAATGATCACTTTGAAACATGCAGGGTATAGTTTTAATGAAATTGCAGCATTCACGATAATTGCACTAATCCATATCGCCATTTAATTTTTGTTTCAATGTATGCTGCAGCCCTAATCAGAATGACATCATGTGTATTCAGTGCTGAGGTGTCTTCCTCATCTCAGGTGAAGGACTGCGATGTCTTGGCCTCTAAGCTGCTGTTTATCCTGGACGATCTGCTGTGGGTGCTGACGGACTCTCAGCTCAAAGCCATCATCCACTACGCCAAGTCTCTGAGTGAAGCCATGGAGAAGTCCGGCCGGCAGAGGAAGAGCATGGCTGCTGAGACACTACAGGTGCCACTCTCTGCCCTTTAAATCAGCCTCAAAACTCTTATACAGACAGATTAGTGGTCCATTAGATGCTCTTCTTATCAACTCTGTTTTACAGCTCAGCAAAGTAAATGTAATGTAAAGCCCTGTATAATATATTAAATCCCAAGTCTACCCAGGCGCAGCCGCTCCCTGTGAATGACTCAGACTTCTTGTATTTGTGCACCAGACTGCACCTCCCTCTCCTGGGATCCACTCTCTGTGGACTGAACCTCCTCCACCCGAAGCGGTCGGGACCCCCAGCACACTAGCCCAGTATTTTGACCTCCACGATGTCAAGGAATCATCCTACCACACTTTCATCTCCCGACTTGACCTGCATATCTGCAACGACAGCTCTTCAGATTCCGGTACTGAATTTTCATCACTGTTACCACAAAGAGACATGAAAAGTCATCAAAATTTAAATTCGCAAACATTTGAATTGTCATTTACTCACCGTTATGTCATTCCACACCCATACTTCCTTCTTCTTCTGTGGAAGACAAAAGGAGACGTTTAACAGAATGTTCAAGCTGCTCTCTTGCAGACAATGAAGTCAGTGGGGATGTTAATGTGAGATAGTGATGCATTTTTTGCCTTTTTATGGAAAAGAGCAGTTTAGGCATTCTAATAAATATTGTCTTTAGTGTTCTTTGGAAGACAATAACTCATGCAGGTTTGGAGCCACATGGATGTTTGAATGAACTACACTGACGTATGGCTCACCCATGTGATTTCTTCTGTACACACAGATGAAGCTCCACCTCCAGGGATGCAGGGTGCGATGCAGCTGACCTTCCGGAAGCTGGGCTGTGATTATTACCCGTTTCACAGGCCAGGTGACTCTACTGGCGTTCATATGAGAGTGAAATTAAACCTGCTCAGAGGTTTTCATTGTACTTTTGTGTCTCAGACTTTGAGGTCATACCATACAAAATCAATACCATTCAAAATTCACACTACTGTGGTTGATGAGATTCTTTAAAAAGCTTTTGAATGAAGTCTCTTATGCTGATCAAAGCTGCATTTATTTGATTAAAATTGTGAAATAATATTACAATTTAAAATAACCTTTTTCTGTGTGTATGTAATGTAAAATATAATTTATTCCTGTGATCAAAGCTGTATTTTCAGCATCATTACTGCAGTCTTCAGTGTTCACACGATCCTTCAGAAATCATTCTGATATGCTGATTTGATTATTATTATGAATGTTGAAAACACTTGTGTTGCTTCATTTTTTTGTGGAAACAACGAGTCTTAAGGTTATTATTGTTACTCTATAAATGTCCATTTTGATCAATATAATGCATCCTTGTTGAATAAAAGCATTATTTTTCATCAGAGCTTTCATGTTGTAGGTTATGAGTTGGTTTGATGTCAGTGTGTTGTGTGAAAGGTCTACTGTAGGATGTGTAGTTGACTGCTCAGTGCTGTGCTGTACAGGTGATGGCTGTCGGCACTGGGAGCGTCACTGCGGGGCGATGGAGTCTCGAGCTCTGTGGGCCGCCAAACTGCTGCAGGAGTTTCAGAGGAGGATGGAGGATCTGGGCATCCCTGGACCACATTCAGAGCCAAACGTGTCCGCTAAAGACTCTCCAGCCAAAAAGATCAAGGGTAAACGCTACTCGTCCTGAATCCAACAATAAATGTTGGTGTAATTGTGGAAAAGTGTCTCAACTTGTTCCTTTTCTGCTAATGTTCCCTCAGAGTTTTGTCTCAAGAGCTACAGTTCTTACAATATATACCTCAAAAAAACTGATGTGTTTGACGTGAACATGTCTGGTTTTGTTTGCTTTATTGTGCTAGTTAATATTGAATTGGTCTTATTTTATGTTGCGCAGATGGAGAATCACTGTCCAGTTTCAGTCCTGATCGGACTCCGAGCTCTCGGCGTACTTCAGCAGCCGCCGCGTTCTCAGGACCCCCGCTGAAGAGGCTTCGCTCCAGCTGTATGGTGATCCGTGTGGACGACCTGGACATCCATCAGGTCTGAGACATCTCTACACAAACATAAGTCCCAGGTCTTAGTCAACTTGTGTATTTGCCCGTCAACGACGGTCTTCTACAGATCAAGTTGAGAAGCTTAGGTCAAAAGATAAATAAATAAAACATATCTGTTGCTGTAGGTGTCCTCTGGAGGCCGTCACAGCAAGAGAGCACAGTCTCTCTTCTCCTGCAACCGCAAATCCTTACATCTCCCAGACAACACTCCTGCAATTCACCTTCAGTTCACTGAATACTACTTCCCTGATAACCCTGGACTTCCTGGTGTGTTAGCTATGATTTTTCATGTTCATTGATCACTGTTGTTAATGCATATCATTCATACTAAAAAACTCACAGTCTTGTTGTGGGAAAGTGTTTCATTTATCCAAGTCTATTCTTATCATTTTTATTTTCTCTCTCTAGTACCCTCCTCTAATCTTTATGCCCAGCTGAATGGTCTACAGCTGTATCTGGACACTCCGAGTGTCTTGTGGATGACTCTGTTCTCACGGGGTCTACACAAGACGCTAGATCAGGTCAAAGCTTTCTACCACCTCCAGGACAGCAGCAAGACGGATGAACACATCGATATCCGGCTGGATGCAACACACCTCAAGGTAAATCAGCAGATCTGATGTGCTTTGAAAATAAGGTTTTGTAAAAGGAAATAAAAAGATTTTTCCTTTTCTTTATAAAAGACATTCCTATTTTTCATTGACCCTTGAAAAAGTTGGAAAGCCTCCGTTCTGAAACAGACATCTTTGTTTTTCGATAATGTTTTGCAAGTGTTTTAGCTGAAACTTTTTTTTTTTCTGTTCAGCTTATCATTCCTCTGGAATCCTCTATTTTGGATCACCCAGACCGTCCTCAGTCATTGAGTGTCAGTCTTCCTCAGCTCGTCCTCAGCAACACACGCCATGCTCCTCACGGTTCCCATTCGGACCTCAACAGCACCTACAGAAGCTTCTCTGTCCACCCTTTCTTCCATCCCACAGCAAGCCAACCTTTCCCTCGCGATCAGAGCGTCCTCCATCCCCTGCCGTCTGCATTCCTCCAACACTGTCTAGAAAACGAGTCCCTGTCATTAGCACACAAACGCCCCTCTCGCTCTCAGGACGTCTGGTCTGTCAGTCTGTCCCGAGTGACTCTTGGATTTGAAGGGGCTCGTCGAGGGCCCAGAGGGAAAGCTCTTCCCTTTGTGGAGCCCTTTGCCATGTCTTTGTGGATGTGCTGCCCTTCTGCCTTCAAAAAAGACTCTTATTGTTCGAGTATAGATGGCAATTCAAAAATCCCCATACAATCCCTCCTAGATCCACCACAGGGTGTAAATGACGTCATATCTAATAAGATTGACCAAAACTCTCCAGTGGCCTCCATTCATATCTTAGCCCAGTCCATCACTCCTGTCAAAATGTGGCTCAACCACTACCAGTTCGTAGCTCTTTTGCGGATGAAGGACTCTCTTGCCCGACTAGCTGGAGATTTGACCAAGGACGTCCAGGGTTCGGGACAGCCTGAACGCAAACGGTCAGATCCCCCTTCAGTTTGTGTCTCAGTCCTGATGGAGGCGATAGAACTTGCTCTACTGCTTCCTCCGGCAACATGTGAGCCAGAAGAAGAAGAAGCCCATTCTCATGAGGAAACGGACAGTCCCAGCTTGACCGACTCTGATCTCTTGCCATCCCACCAGGCGGGAGGGAATGAAGATCAAGAGGATGATGCCGAACAAGAGGGTTTGGTAGAGGAGGCTTGCGAAGCCATTGAAGAAGGCATGGATGGACCAAAGGGGCAGGATGAAACTCGGGCCATTGTTACTTCCACATCTCCTCCAATATCTCCAGGGAATCTTGCATTACTGTCCCGTAATAGCTCAACTTTCAGCTTGGAGGGCGAGCTGTCCAGTGCCCTGAATGCCACCAAAGGTGTCACCAAAGACGCACTCAGTGCCTCCCTGGATCTCACCAAGGGTGCGCTGTCCATCACGAAAGATGCCTTCAGCATCCTGAGCCGAGGATCTGGCATGACTAAACTCTTCGCTCCTCAAAACAAGTAAGATCTGCATTAGTAATGCGCGGGTCGTCTCATAATCAGCGGACCCCACGAGTAACCCATGGGGTGGGTTGGTGCAGGTCATTAAAAACAAAATAGAAAAATCCATGTATGTTGCGTGCAATTCCTTATAGTCTATATTAAATATTTGGAATATCTATTTTCATTTTATTAGGCTCTTTAATAAGGTTACAGTACTAATTCCTACGTAGCAAGGTAACTTGCGTGATGTCCCCGATGCACGGGTCGGGTCAGGGTGGGTGAAGAAATTGTACTTTATTTGCAAGGGTGGGCTGGGGCGGGCCAAATAATTTCATAAAAGCGAGACCCCTGGGTTGAAAAAAAAAAAAAAACAGACCCGTGCATCGCTAATCTGCATTTGGTCTTGATTTTAGGATTGCATTGATATAGACAATCTGGTATTTCTTATAGTGGCTGAAACTGATAATTTTTGGGTGCTTTCACACCTGGTCCATTGTTTTGGAACCTGACGTGTTTCCCTCCTTAGCTCGTTTCGTTTGGGCATATGTGAACATGGCAGTCACGCTCGAATCAAAGCGCTTTCATTTTATAATGCTTATTGCTCCTTATAGTAGGTGAATGTTAACAACTTTTTCCCAATGAATCCTAGACTCAAAATTGTATCACAAAATGATAAATGAATATAACGAAAGCTATATATATATATATATATATATAGCATACAGTGGCATGCAAATGTTTGGGAACCCCTTGCAGAATCTGTGAAAATGTGAATAATTTTCAAAAAATAAGAGAGATCATACTAAATGCAGGTTATTTTTTATTTAGTACTGTCCTGAGTAAGATATTGTACATAAAAGATGTTTACATTTAGTCCACAACACAAAAGAAATTGCTGAAATGATTAAAATAACCCAATTCAAAAGTTTGGGAACAAACATTTGAATGGGGTTATTTTAATAATTTCAGCAATTTCTTTTCACATGTCACTGTGTGTTTGTGTGTGTGTGTGTGTGTGTGTGTGTGTGTGTGTGTGTGTGTGTGTGTGTGTATATATATGTGTGTATATATATACACACACACAGTGGCATGTTATCTTCTTGATGGATGACAGCTTTAAGCGGAATTCCGGAAAAGTAACTTTGACAAATGGGAGGACAGTGTACTTGCATGTGACTTGTTTTAACAATTTTGGTCCGTGTTGCCACGTGAAAGCGAACCACGCCAAGAATAGAAAGCAACATTGTAATAATTTTAATCCCTTTTTCAGAACAAAGCAATCAATCTACAGATGTGAACGCAGCCTTACTGTTCATATTTGATTTCTTTAAAACTGCTGATAAACTCTTTCAGTTGCTAATTAAAAACTTTTATCGCTTGGCCATTGTTGACTCCCTCCTAGAAATTATCGCCTGATCAGAGCCGTTTAATTTGTGGCGAAGCTTGAAACAATGTCTTTTTTTGTTTCTATCTGGCCATCTTTTAGACAAGCTCACATGCAGTGCACACAGTACATAATTGAAAAGAGCTGATACTGCTTGTGGCTATTGTAGTGAAGGTCTGTATTTGGTCTAAGGAAGAACATTGAACTGTATTTGAAGCAGTTTAAGGCATAGTTAAAGTAAATTTGCTCATTGTTATGTCGGCCTGTAGTCTTAAAGCGACAGTTCACACAAAAATTAAAATGCTTTTATAATTTACTCAATCTCATGTTGTTATGAATCCATGCAACTTGAATTAATCTTCAAAACAAATTAATGTTTTTTTTTTTTTTTCAATGAAACCTGAGAGATTTCTATCCCTCGAATCTGTGATGATTAAAAAAGTTTATAAAGACATAAGAGTAATCCATTTGAATCAAGCAATTTAATTAAAGTCTTCTGAAGATAGGCTACTTTATCGTTTTATGTACATAGATGTAATTTTTTTTTTTTTACCAATCAACACCGACCAACAGACAGAAATCTCTCAGGTTTCATAAAAAAATATTACAAATATATATTTTTGTTTCAAAACTGAACAAAAGTTTTATGGGTTTGGAATGGCATGAAGAGAAGTAATTAATGACAATTTTAATCTCTTTAATGTGTTTAATCGTTTATGCTCAACACTTTCTGCCAGTGTGGTTAACAGCACACAATTCAACTCAATTATCTTTTGTAGGGAGCAAAGTGCACAGCCAGAAGAGTCCAGTCCCTCCATAATGGGAAGCTTGCGGCTTCAGTCCATGAAACAGTCTCCTTCCCAAAACTCCTGTGACAGTGCCATTTTAGAGGGGAGTCTGGCGGACGATGGCTTGTCCATTGATAGTGACATCAGTGAAAACTTTGTCATCCTCATGGACTCAGGTACAGATGCACTTTTATTTTAAAAACCAGAATCAGAAGTGCCAGTATCCTGAGGTCATGTGTGTTTGTGTTGTTGTGGTTCAGAGTCTGGTGTGGAGTCGCTACGTCCTAATGGTACGGGTGTCTCTGGCAGCTGTGTGAGTCCAGCTCCAGGAACAGACCTCAGCAGCTCTCTGTCCCAGAGCACAGAAGACATCGCACAAGATATGGTGAGTTTAATCTAGCGTACTGTAGCACATACAGATGGCTAAACACCTGCGCCTTGTTCTCTGTGTGGAAGAACTAATGAAAATGCATTATGAAACTGCATCTTAAATGCAGTGCTTATGGTGAAAATCTCTGAAAAACTGCAAGATAATGTTTAATTTATATATTTTCTACAATTTTCTTGTTCCCTAATTAATGTTGTCAAACAATTAATTGCAAGTAATTCCATCCAATATACAAGATTTTATGTAATAAATGTGTGTGTGTTGTGTATATTTACTACGTGTATATATATAAATACACAAACATACAATCTGATTTTGTTTCAGGTGTCTGTGTTAGTTCTGTGTCTGAGTCGAGTAGGCTGCCTGACGGAGAAGTGTGGTGAAGATATCGTGGTGGCGCTGGAAGCCCAAGAGCTTGAGCCTAAACAGCATGGCAACCGTAAAGTCACAGACCTGCTGACGGGACAGCCACTGACTCAGGGTTAGGATGCTAAATCTGTCCAGGAATGGGAATGGCAAAACAATAATTTGCCCCGCCCCCCTTTTTTTTTGACCGCTTTGTTTACATGAACTTGAACACTGTTTACAAGAGTCTCCTGCCCAGACATCCTCGACATCCCAATAGTGATCGCTTTCACTATCA